>NC_069502.1:644006566-644186566 GCF_027579735.1 Bombina bombina
CTAGCCCACAGTAGGAGATATAGGAAGGGAAATTGTATCTTCCCTTAAAGGGACAGTCTACACCAGAATTGTTATTGTTTTAAAAGAAAGATAATCCCTTTATTACCCATTCCCTATATTTGCATAACCAACATATCTAATTCACGTTTTACCTCTGTGATTATCTTGTATCTAAGCCTCTGGAAATTGCCCCCTTATTTCAGTTTTTTTGACAGACTTGCACTTTAGCCAATCAGTGCGGGAGCACAGTGTTATCTATATGACACACATGAACTAACACCCTCTAGTGGTAAAAAAAACATCAAAATGCATTCATTAAGGGGCGGCCTTCAAGGTCTAAGACATTTGCATATGAACCTCCTAAATTTAGCTTTCAACTGGTGATAAAAGTAAATTGGAAAGTTGTTTAAAACTGCATGCCCTATTTGAATCATGAAAGTTTATTTTGGACTAGACTGTCCCTTTTAGAGGGAAGTAAACACCTTAATTTTGAAATATCAAATGTTATGTGTAGCATAAAAAAATTGCAATATATTTTAATGTTTATTTTGCCCCCTTTTCTTGTTATTTAATTCTGAAAATTGTGTTTTCCAGTTACATTTTTTTGATGTGCACAATGTAGATGTCACAACCCTAACCCTGCCACATTTTTGTCCCTAATTCAATTCAGCAGGAGCGTTTGCAAACAAAATGACAGTGAAAAACTTTATCTATACCAGTAACAGATCTGGATTGGCAAATTACGGGTGGAGTTTCTAAAAACAATTGCAGCAAATAAGGTGTTTACTGCCATTTAAGTCAGAAATGTAGCCATCAATCAGCAAGCGCTACCCAGGATGCCGAACCAAGAATGGTCTGGTTCGTTAGCTTACATTCCTGCTTTTTCAAATAAGGATACCAAGAGAATGAAGAAAAAATGATAATAGGAGTAAATTAGAAAGTTGCTTAAAATTGCAAGCTCTATCTGTATCATGAAATAAAAAAATTCGGTTTAGTGTCCCTTTAAGGGACCAGTTTGGATTTGAGTTATGAGAAGACAAAATCTACATTGTTTGGCTTCAGTAGAAATAGATATCAAACTGCAAATAAGGTAGAGATAAGGGCAAAGGTTAGAATTGTAAAGCATGCCATGTGTTTTTTCAGTTTTCAGGAATTTACAGGAAAAAATAACAGAAAAAGGGATCAAAATAAATAATTATATTATATTGCATAATATACTATAAATATAGTAGTATAATTAAGCATTTTACATCTTAAATCTTTAACGGCTAGATTTAGAGTTTTGTCGGTAACGACCTGCGTAGCTAACTCATGCTTTTTTTTCCCCCCGCACCTTTTAAATACTGCTGGTATTTAGAGTTCACAGAATGGCTGGGTTTTCAGTGCGTTATGCTCCAAAAAGGGGGCGTAGAGCATAATTTACTGCCACTGCAACTCTAGATACCAGCGGTGCTTACGGACGCGGCCAGCTTCAAAAACGTGCTTGTGCACGATTCCCCCATAGGAAACAATGGGGCTGTTTGAGCTGAAAAAAAACCTAACACCTGCAAAAAAGCAGCGTTCAGCTCCTAACGCAGCCCCATTGTTTCCTATGGGGAAACACTTCCTAAGTCTGCACCTAACACTCTAACATGTACCCCGAGTCTAAACACCCCTAACCTTACACTTATTAACCCCTAATCTGCCGCCCCCGCTATCGCTGACCCCGCAATATTATTATTAGCCCCTAATCTGCCACTCCGTACACCGCCACAACCTACGTTATCCCAATGTACCCCTAATCTGCTGTCCATAAAACCGCCGACCCCTATATTATATTTATTAACCTCTAATCTGTCACCCCCGCTATCGCTGACACCTGCATATTTTTTTTAACCCCTAATCTGCCGCTCCGTACACCGCCGCAACCTACATTATACCTATGTACCCCTAATCTGCTGCCCCTAACACCGCCGACCCCTATATTATATTTATTAACCCCTAATATGCCGCCCCCAACGTCGCATAATTTACCGCCACTGCAACTCTAGATACCAGTGGTGCTTACGGACGCGGCCAGCTTCAAAAACGTGCTCGTCCACGATTCCCCCATAGGAAACAATGGGGCTGTTTGAGCTGAAAAAAAACCTAACACCTGCAAAAAAGCAGCATTCAGCTCCTAACGCAGCCCCATTGTTTCCTATGGGGAAACACTTCCTAAGTCTGCACCTAACACTCTAACATGTACCCCGAGTCTAAACACCCCTAACCTTACACTTATTAACCCCTAATCTGCCGTCCCCGCTATCGCTGACCCCGCAATATTATTATTAACCCCTAATCTGCTGCCCATAAAACCGCCGACCCCTATATTATATTTATTAACCTCTAATCTGCCGCCCCCGCTATTGCTGACACCTGCATATTTTTTTTTAACCCCTAATCTGGCGCTCCGTACACCGCCGCAACCTACATTATACCTATGTACCCATAATCTGCTGCCCCTAACACCGCCAACCCCTATATTATATTTATTAACCCCTAATATGCCGCCCCCAACGTCGCCTCCACCTACCTACAATTATTAACCCCTAATCTGCTGACCGGACCTCACCACTACTATAATAAATGTATTAACCCCTAAAGTTAACTCTAACCCGAACCCTAACACCCCCCTAAGTTAAATATAATTTAAATCTAACGAAATAAATTAACTCTTATTAAATAAATGATTCCTATTTAAAGCTAAATACTTACCTGTAAAATAAACCCTAATATAGCTACAATATAAATTATAATTATATTGTAGCTATTTTAGGATTAATATTTATTTTACAGGCAACTTTGTATTTATTTTAACCAGGTACAATAGCTATTAAATAGTTAATAACTATGTAATAGTTACCTAGTTAAAATAATTACAAAATTTCCTGTAAAATAAATCCTAACCTAAGTTACAATTAAACCTAACACTACACTATCAATAAATTAATTAAATAAAATACCTACAATTACCTACAATTAAACCTAACACTACACTAACAATAAATTAATTAAATACAATACCTACAAATAAATACAATGAAATAAACTAACTAAAGTACAAAAAATAAAAAAAGAACTAAGTTACAAAAAAATAAAAAAATATTTACAAACATTAGAAAAATATTACAACAATTTTAAACTAATTACACCTACTCTAAGCCCCCTAATAAAATAACAAAGACCCCCAAAATAAAAAAATGCCCTACCCTATTCTAAAATTAAAATAGAAAAGCTCTTTTATCTTACCAGCCCTTAAAAGGGCCCTTTGCGGGGCATGCCCCAAAGAATTCAGCTCTTTTGCCTGTAAAAAAAAAACCATACAATACCCCCCCCCAACATTACAACCCACCACCCACATACCCCTAATCTAACCCAAACCCTCCTTAAATAAACCTAACACTAAGCCCCTGAAGATCTCCCTACCGTGTCTTCACCACACCGGGTCCCGATCTGTCCAGAAGAGCCTCCGAAATCTTCATCCAAGCCCAAGCGGGGGCTGAAGGGTGACGACCATCCTCCGGCTGAAGTCTGGATCCAAGCGGCGGCTAAAGAATTCCATCTTCGGGCAGAAGTCTTCATCCTCTCCGGGCAGAAGAGTCGATCCGGACCAGCAAACATCTTCATCCAAGCCGCATCTACTATGTTTTTCCATCCGATGACGACCGGCTCCATCTTGAAGACCTCCGGCGCGGATCCCTCCTCTTCTTGTGACGTCCTAAGTCCGAATGAAGGTTCCTTTAAATGACGTCATCCAAGATGGCGTCCTTCAAATTCCGATTGGCTGATAGGATTCTATAAGCCAATCGGAATTAAGGTAGGAAAAATCTGATTGGCTGATGGAATCAGCCAATCAGATTCAAGTTAAATCCGATTGGCTGATCCGATCAGTCAATCAGATTGAGCTTGCATTCTATTGGCTGTTCCGATTGGCTGATTATCTATTTTTATATATTTTTTAAACAATAAAATGTCTCTTTAAATATATTTGGGTGTATTAGCTCACTAGAATCCACATAAAAAAAAAAAACCTATAGAAAATAAAATGACCCAGCACATGATATGTTTACATTCAGTGATTCAGAAATGTATTTGAAAAGACCTAAATATAAAATGTAAGTATAACTCTCCTTCTGAATTTATGTATTATCATTTGAAGCTACACACTCTACGCTCTGTTAATTATTTTATTTCAATACTGTACTTTCCCAGCTGCACTGATTTATTTGCATTATGATATTTACAATGTGAGAGCTGTCAGAATAAAATACTTCTAAAAATATCATCCTACTAGCTAAGAATATAATGTTAGAAACTGAGATAAAATGTAAATAACTATACTTCAACAAACAGCTGGCATTGACCTACATTCTTTGTATCATTTGAATGCAGAGCATTAGAGCTTCCGGGGATTGTGGAAATACCAGTCTTCATCATTGGATTAGTGTACACATCCCACTTGGAAAATCTAGTTTAAAGGGAGGTATTTTTTTGCTTTGTTGTATCGGAAAGAGGATATTTTAAAATGTATTATAGTTTTCTTCTTTTGGATAACTGGATGCCCCTGAAAAAATAGTTTTAAAGGCACAGGAATGTCAAAATTCAACTTACGTTGATTAGATATAGCATGGAGCTTTAAACAACTTTCCAATTTACTTCTATTATCAATTTTTCTTAGATCTCTTAGTATCCTTTGTTAAAGAACAATCGTAAGTGAGCTCAGAAGCGTGCACTTGTCTTAAAGGTATATGAAAACTAAAAAAAGGATTTTGTGATTCAGAGCATAACATTTTTAAAAAGTTTCCAATTTACTTCTTTTATCAAATTTGCTTTGTTCCAATGATATTCTCGGGGTCTGGAGCACCACATGGCAGGAAATAGGGATGCCATCTAGTGTTTTTGCAAATGCTCTATCTGAATCATGAAAAAACATTTTTGGGTTTTATATCCCTTTTAGCCAGGGGTCAGCAACCATGGGCCCCCAGATGTTTTGGAACTACATTTCCCATGATGCTGAGACACTCTTTAGGCTGTCTGAGCATCATGGGAAATGTAGTTCCAAGATTTTCAAGTTTGATTACAATCAGGAATAAAGTATGCACACATTTTAGTCACTTTGGCAAACATTGCAGCAAAATTGCTGTATATTAGTTAAGAAATTTCCAGACCAAGCATAAAAATAGGGTTACAAAGGTATGTGGTATCATTGGTTTGAAGAAACATGGTTTAATAGACAGCCCACAGTTTGCAGGGTCAACAGAAATAAGGAACATAAATGTTTGTAAATACAAAGTCAGGGGTCGGATCTGATGTGAGTGTGAGACTAACAGATTAGTTATATTGTCAGGGTTCTGATATGATGTTGGATGACAGAGAAGTTATAATGTCAGGAAGAGACGGTTTTATAATTAGGCAGAGTAGGCATGTGCCTACAACCGCCCTCCATTATTATTATTATTATTATCGGTTATTTGTAGAGCGCCAACAGATTCCGCAGCGCTATAAACAAAGGGAGAGTACAAAACGAAACAATTTTAGGGTAGAGGGCCCTGCCAAGAGTTGCACTGTTGTAGTCAGCTCTTAAGAAGGTAATCTACAAACAGCTGGACTTTTAGGCTTACATGCTAAGGGGGTTCAGGGGATTACAGTGGAGGAGAGGAACTGGTATTAGGAAAGGTTAGCATAGGTTGTATGCGTCCCTGAACAGTAGAGTCTTTAGGGAGCACTTGAAGCTTTTAAAAACTAGAAGAGAGTCTTGTGGAGCGAGGCAGAGAGTTCCACAAGATGGGAGCCAGTCTGGAGAAGTCCTGTAAACGGGAGTGTGATGAGGTGACAAGAGAGGAGGAGAGTAGGAGGTCATGAGCAGAGTGAAGGGGACGGTAGGGAGAGTATCTGGAGACAAGGTCTGAGATGTAGGGGGGAGCAGTGCAGTTGAGGGCTTTGTATGTAAGAGTGAGAGTTTTGTGCTTGATCCTAGAGGCAAGAGGAAGCCAGTGAAGGGATTGGCAGAGAGGCGCAGCAGATGAAGAGCGACGTGTAAGGAAGATGAGTCTGGCAGAGTCATTCATTATGGATTGTAAAGGAGCTACGCGGCAGGTGGGGAGACAAGAGAGGACAGAGTTGCAGTAATCAAGGAGGGAAAGAATAAGAGAGTGGATTAAAATCTTAGTTGTGTCTTGTGTAAGGAAGTGTCTAATTTTAGATATGTTTTTAAGGTGGAAGTGGCAAACTGTAGCCAAGGATTGAATGTGAGGAGTGAAAGAAAGATCTGAGTCAAATGTGACTCCAAGACATCGGGCATGCGGGGTAGGGGTAATGATGGAGTTGTCGACAGTTATAGAGATATTGGGAGTGGAGATTTTGGAAGAAGGGGGGAAAATGAGGAGCTCAGTTTTGGAGAGATTTAGCTTGAGGTAATGAGAGGACATCCAGGAAGAGATGTGAGAAAGACAGTTAGTGACACGGGTTAGCAAGGAAGGAGATAGGTCTGGTGCAGAGAAGTAGATTTGGGTTTCATCGGCATACAAATGATATTGGAAACCATGGGACTTAATTAGGGAACCTAGTGATGACGTATAGATTGAGAAGAGAAGGGGACCCAGGACAGAGCCTTGCGGTACTCCGACAGAAAGCGGTGACGGGGCAGAGGAGGCCCCAGAGAAGGCTACACTGAAGGTACGGTTTGACAGGTAGGAAGAGAGCCATGAAAGGGCTGTGTCACAGATGCCGAAGGTGTCAGGGATTGCTGTCTCTTTAAGGTTTACATCATCCTGGTTACTGATTGGTCACACCTCCTTTAAAACAGGTGTTCTCTCAACACACCTTGCTCAGTATTTTGGAAACCTAGCCTAAGTTAGGTGTGATACAAGCCTCTGGTTCTCACTGTTGTTATTTAAGCTTTTGACTTGTTTCCTGCTTCTTTCAGCTTTACTACAAGACCTGCATTGGATTACAGTGTATACTTTCAAGCCATACTGCAAGCATCAGCTTCCTAAATCCTCACAACCTCAACTAGACTGCACATCCTCTCAACCAATAGGTAATGTGATTACCAACTTTGCAAAGAACTGAGCCTTATTCGTTAACTAACTTTCTCTTACCGGTAACCTCCGTGAATAGCTGTATCGGTCTGACGATACGTCACTTCTGGTCTCCCAATCTCACAGCTGGTTACGCTGTTCTGACAGAGAAAGGAAACTGTATTGCGGTCAAGCATATTGGGATTCAGCAAGGAGCGCTACACGAACTCCGCTCCGTGGAAGTAACTGGGGGTTTAATCAACTCATGTAAGGTACTTTATCTCTCAGTAATCCACTGTTAAGATCTTCCACAGTACTGACCTGTAACAGCTAATTAGTATATGCTGCATATGAACTTCCATATTTTGTTGCTGTTGTTTCCCATTGACCTGTTGCCACTAACAAGATCTCACTGAGCAAATGAGACTGGAGAGAACTAGAATCATCTCTACATCTCAACCAATTACTGTGTAATTAATTGTGCAGTATCAAAGAATATATTAACATCACTGATAAACTGAATCCTCTCTCACCATAGTGGATTCTAAAACATTAGTGAAAACAATCTATCATTTTTGACCTGCAGTTGTGTTCCACATTCCACAGTGTATCTTACAGAAGGATTGGAGGGTTTGGAGCAAAAGAGGGTGGTCGACAGTGTCAAAGGCTGCGGACAGATCAAGGAGGATAAGCAGAGAGAAGTGGCCTTTTGATTTAGCTGTAAGTAGGTAGTTGGTGACCTTAACAATAGCTGTCTCTGTGGAGTGATAGGGACGAAATCCAGATTGCAGCGGGTCAAGAAGGGAGTTTAACGTAAGGAAATGGGGTAGGCGTGCATATACTAGTTTTTCGAGAAGCTTTGAAGTAAGAGGGAGGAGGGAAATAGGGCGGTAGTTGGATGGGTAGGTAGGATCAAAGGAAGGTTTTTTTGAGGATAGGTGTGACCAGTGCATGTTTCATCGATGAGGGGAATGTACCAGTGCTGAGGGAGAGGTTGAAAATGTGTGTTAGTATAGGGGTAAGGGTAGCAGAGAGAGAGGGGAGCAGCGGTGAGGTGATAGGGTCAAGGGGACAGGTAGTGAGGTGAGAGCACAGTATAAGTGCCGAAACTTCTTCCTCAGTAACAGGGGAAAATGAACTAAGTTTCAGGTTATGAGGGTTGTGGTTGAGTTAGAGTATTTGAGGGGGGAGAGAATGGAATTATGTTGAGAGCTGATTTCATGTCTGATGGAGTCAATTTTGTTAATGAAGTGACTGGCAAAGTCTTGAGCTGACAGAGAAGTTGTATTAGGAAGTGGGGGAGGGTGGAGGAGAGTATTGAAAGTGGAGAACAGACGTTTTGGGTTTAAAGAAAGATTAGAGATAAGAGTAGAGAAGTAGTGTTGCTTGTGGAGAATAAGGGCAGAGAAGTAGGAGTTCAAGATGAATTTGTAATGAAGAAAGTCAGCTGAACTCTGTGATTTTCTCCAATGCCGTTCAGCAGTACGGGAACATCTGCGTAGGTACCGTGTCAGAGGAGTATGCCAGGGCTGGGGATGAGTGTGTGATTTCCGAGCAGTGGTAAGAGGGGCGAGATTGTCAAGGACGGATATAAGGGTGGAATAATAGTGGCAGATAGATTGTTCAGGGCAGGAAAAGGAGGAGAAGGATGAGAGGAGAGGTTTAAGGGAATTAGCAAGTTGTTGCTGATCTAAAGACCTAATGCTTCTGTGAAGTTTGGTGTGAGGAGTAGAAGGTGGGAGAGTTGTAGGAAGGGATGATATGTTGCAGGTAAGGAGATGATGGTCAGAAAGAGGAAAAGGGGAGTTTGAGAGGGTGCATCGATAGCTAAAGATCAGGTCAAGAGAGTGACCATCTTTGTGAGTGGGAGAATCAGTCCATTGTGACAGACCGAAAGAGGAAGTGAGTTGCAGAAGTTGTTTAGCAGGTGAGGCAGTGGGATTGTTAAGGGGGATGTTGAAGTTGCCAAGAATGAGGGAAGGGGTGTCTGAGGAAAGGAAATAGGGTAGCCAGGCAGCCAAGTGATCTAGAAATTGAGTTGAGGAGCCAGGGGGTTGGTATATGACTGCAACACCTACAGAGAGAGGGGAGAATAAGCGAATCATGTGAGTTTCGAATGAGGGAAAAGTGAGGGAAGAGATAGGATGTATTTGTTGAAAGGTGCAATGAGAGGAAAGTAAAATACCTACACCATGAAGTGGAGACCCCCATGTGACAGAGCAGCAGTGGATGCTGTGTCTAGGGGAGAGAGCCAGGTTTCTGTTAGGGCCAGAAGGTTGAGGGAGCGGGAGATGAAGAGGTCATGTATAGAAGTGAGCTTGTTGCAAACATAGAGGGGAGCCTGTCTCTGCCTATTATAAATACCAGTCAGCTTAAAAATACCTTCCTGAAACCACTGTATGTAGTCAGACCTGGAAAAAATAGGAGGTGCTAGTGGCAAACCCAATGTGTTATCCAATTGGTTGTTCATCTGGTGTGGTGACCTCACGGAGACATGGACTAATCAGATCATGCATTAACGCCCCTTATTGCGTTACTTTTGTTTGCAGATTTAGGTTCTGTCAAAAAATGCCTCCCATCTGATTTTGTCTCTCCCTATATGCACATATATCTCAGCCCTGTTTACCTTTTCCGTGGTGTGACTATAAAAACATTTTTAGATGCATTTTTGGTTTCCGAAATAGGTGTCCTGAACCTGAGTTTACCAATTTTGATAGCTTTAAAAATTACAAAATTCTATATAAGTGTATGTATGTGAGTGATGGGAGTTACATTCTGACATAAATACAGAATGGAATGCAAGTCTCATCAGTTTACTGTATGGTAGGGAAGCCTGTGAGTGATAGTAGTTGCAGTGTGACTTATCTGTATGCTCTCATGCAACCTCATTCACTCACATACATGTGTGCTGGTGTAGAGGCATTCTTGGAGTGATGGGAGTTGCATTGTGGCTTACCTGTATGCCACAATGCAACCCCATTCAGTCACATACATGTAACGTGTATGTTTGATGTATAATGGCTCATATACATGTTACATGTGCTAGTGTAGGGGGCTGTCTTGGAGTGATGGGAGTTGCATTGTGCCTTAGTTGTACATCACAATGCAACTCCATTCACCATGTGTAACATGTATGTGGGGTGAATAATGCCTCAGAAACATGTTACATGTATGTGCACTGTGTAAGGAGGCTGTCTGGGAGTTATAGGGGTTGCAGTGTGGCTTATCTGTATACCACAATGCAACCTCATTTACTCGAATGTTAAATATCTATATCAATTACTAGCACTCCGCAAATCTCACGGACCAATCAGATCATACATAGGAGATGGACATTAATGCATGATCTGATTGGCTCCGTGTCTCCGTCAGGTCCCTGGATGCACAACCAATCGGATAATGCAATGGGCTTGCCTCTAGTGCATTGTGAAAAAATGGTAACAGCTAGTTCCCATTCAGCTAAAGGACCTCTGATATCAGAGCTAGCTGCTTTCTGCACTTTCTATTATTTGTTAGCAGCAGTCATGTACCTAATCAGGGCCGGATTTACATCTCAGGTGGCTGTAGGCACAAAAACCTGAAGCGCCCCCCCACCCCCCCCCACCCAGAAAAAAAGTGGAAAAAATTAGGACTTTTTTATTATTATTATTTAGGACAACTAAAAATAAATATTAGATGTAAAATTACATTTTCCCTTTTATGGAGATACACAAATACACACACCAATTGCAATATTTGTTGTAATGGAAGCTACACCAAAAATCAATATTCACTTGACTCAAATGGCCATACAATTTCTATTATGTATAACAAAAACAAATCATGTTAAACTTTTAATGCAAAATATTCTAAAGAAAACCCTATTTAAAGGGACATAAAATGTGACAGTTTGCTGGGCATTTTATAATTGCACTAGTGCTTGCACAGAAGTGTGTTAGCCACTTGCAAAAGAGTTAAACACATAGTCAATGTCAGTTCTGAGACAGCAATACACATCTGTGCAGACCCAGATGGGCTCATAGGACATGTTTATTGACAAGCCATTAGTGTATTGCTTTTCTGGAGATGACTTTGACTATGTGCTTAACATTTTGTTGGAGTTAAACACAGTTTTGTGTAAACAATAGCAATATTACAACTAGCAGCATGCAAGCTCATCACCATCAACAACCTGTGCAGCCAGTGGAAGAAAATATAAAATGTAGGTATTTTTTTCCACTACATGAAAAAAATCTTGTAAACTCTGATATTTTTGGTACAAATACACACAGATGTTACATTTATTTTGTTCTAAAATATAAATATCATATGATGTTGCTCTCAAAGGAAAACATGGAATGTTGTAGATTATATGTAATCCAGGGGTCAACAAATGTGTTTAATTTTAGAACTTAGAAATTCAATTTATGGGAGGGGTTTAGTTTTAATCTTTGCCCCTCTCTCCTTCATGGCTCCCTCAACTGCTGTAACATATTCCCAATGAAACACTCGACTTTGTAGGCACCTGGCAGCACAATTCTTACTAAAATAAATGCCCTCATAATTTTTTTTTATTATTATTACTGACAGGCAGGCGCCCCTCACTGCAAGGCGCCTGTAGGCACATGCCTACTGTGCCTAATGGGAAATCCGGCCCTGTACCTAATTTGATATTATAGGTGACGTAGGTGGATGGGAACTAGCTGCTACCCATATGGTGGCTTCATGTAGGTAACTATAAGTACATTCTTATTTATAATAAATAATATAATATAAAAATAATGTATGTTCTTATAGGCTCTGCACCATATTATTGATGATATATGTTAAAGAAGATGATATGATTTTTGTAGCCATGAATAGAAGTCTGTAACTATAAAGCACAGATATGTTTCTAGTTGGTAATGTGTCTGTATAATTTGAAATATCTGTATTCTTCATAAACTAAATGCAGGATTTATGTACATTGCACCTGGGCCCCATATTTGAATCTTACCCCTGATTCAAATATGGAGCCCAGAGATATGCTTTTACTTCACTCCCGAGTCCAACAGCCATCTTCATTAAGGTTGCCGGCACAGTGGTAAACTTGGAGCTCAAGGGGCACTTCAGATTTTAATGCTACAGGCACCTGGGCTGTAGATCTATGTCCTGATGTCAGCGATCTGATCTGATGTGGGCATGAAACTGGCAGAGGAGCTACACTGTCAGTGGTCTCATTTTATGTGCAAACATTGCTGACAAATGAGCCTCGGGTCAGGATAGGCTAGTGACAGAACTGTGGAGACATAGGTATGATCAAACATGGGAATGTGGCTGCAGGGCTAGAGGTCTTTGTGTGATGAGGGCATGGTCTGATTTAAGAAGGTGGCTGAGATAGGGGTTGGAGGGCTTTGGAGTTGGGATATAAAAGTATAGACCTGCAGTGGTCTGAATTGATGTAGATATCTGATGTGGGTTTATTGCATAGAAGGGCTGCATGGTCAGGTCTGATCTGATGTGTGTATATTGTCGAGGCGGACTGCATGGCCAGTGGTCTGATCTGATGTGGGTATATTTCAGAGAGAGGATGTAGGGTCAGTGGCCTGATATGATGTGAATTTATTGCAGAGAGGGCTCTGCAGGATCAGTGGTCTGATATGATGAGGATATATTGCAGAAAGGGGCCGAAGGGTCAATTGTCTGACCAGATGTGGTTAAATGGAAGAGAGTGGTTGCAGGGTGAGTGGTCAGATGTAGGTATATTGCAGAGAGGGGCTGAAGATTAAGTGGTCTGATCTGATGTAACTATATTGCATGGAGAGGCTGCAGAGTCAGTGGTCTGATCTGATCTTGGTATAAAGCAGAGAGCGGCTGCATGGTCAGAGGTCTGATCTGATGTAGGTATATTGCAGAGAGCGGCTGCAGGGTCAGTGGTCTGAGTTGATGTGGGTATATTGCAAAGAGGAGCTGCAGAGTCAGGGGTCTGATCTGATGTTGGTACATGGGATGGGATTTTATTTCACTGCCGAGTGCCGACAGCCAGGGAATGAAAAGGGCTAAAGATGAAATATGCAATCCAGCATTCAGTCCCATTTGTGTCAACACTTAATTGTGTTCAATTTATATATAGTTAAAGGGACATTAAGCCCAAAAAATTCTTTGGTGATTGAGATAGAGAATACAATTTTAAACAACATTCCTGTTTACTTCTTTTATCTAATTTGCTTCATTAGAAAATAGCAATGCAATGGGTGAGCCAATCACATGAGCAATTTATGTGCAGCCACCAATCAGCAGCTGCTTAGCCTATCTAGATATACTTTTCAGTAAAGAATACCAAGAGAATGAAGCAAATTAGATAACAGAAGTAAATTAGAAAGTTGTTTAAAATTGTATTCTCTATCTGAATCATGAAAGATTTTTTTCGGGTTTACTGTCCCTTTAATATTTTTGGTTAATTTGTTTTTGAATGTCAGGGTCAGCTCATTCACAAAGTTCTCAGGTATAGAAACAACTTCCCACAACAAATGAGACCTGTAAAACAAATTCCCTCAGACACAACTCTGAGTTACAATTAAAAAACCCTGCAAAATTGAATTTTTTTGCGTTTAAAAATTGATTTCATATGCTGAACATGTAAACCTTGTGTGCTGATATACGAATATATATATATATATATATATATATATATATATATATATATATATATATATATATATATATATATATATATATATAAAACAAAACATTTTACCCAGCACTTTATCTGCTACTTCACATGTACTTATTTGATTTTTTTTTAAAGAAAAATAGATAGTATAAAGTATAACAGAAAGTTGGCACCAGCAGAATCCCTTTGAATATGAAGATTCAAAATATTTTGGATCTGAGCCATTACCATTGATTTTTCCATTCTGTTATTTCTCTGTAACAATAAAGCTGCTACTTAACCCAGAGCTGACACTTATTTTATGTGTGAGTTCTTTCATATATACATATACATATCACAATGCACTGGGCATGATATT
The DNA here is from genome assembly GCF_027579735.1 of Bombina bombina. Lineage (NCBI taxonomy): Eukaryota > Metazoa > Chordata > Amphibia > Anura > Bombinatoridae > Bombina > Bombina bombina. Next base: position 644,020,596 of record NC_069502.1, read on the forward strand.
ATTAGGTTAAAATGCTGTGTGATGCATCTGACATTGATAGCAATTACAATGACTCACAACAGGAATCTTTATATTCCATTTGCAATTTGTCAACATAAAAAATAATGCAGTTAGTGACATTTTAGCAACCCTCCAGCTAAATCAGAGTTGTGCTACTTTCATAACACCAATAATGGAAAACCACTATGCTGATTTGTTTAAGTATTTTTTAAAAAGACATATTGCCAAATTGACTAATTAAGGGAAAGCAACTACACTTATTAAAGGGAAATACGGGATTAAAGGGATATTGCACTTATTAAAGTGCAAAAAAATGTGTTAAAGCATAAATGTGTACATGAACATTTTATTATTGTTCTATATCTTAAAGGGACACTGAACCCATTTTTTTCATAATTCAAATAGAGCATAACATTTTAAACAACTTTCTAATTTACTCTTATTATCAATTTTTCTTCATTCTCTTGCTATCTATATTTTAAAAGCAGGAATGTAAATCTTAGCAGCCAGCCCATTTTAGATTCAGCACCATGGATAGCTTACATTTACCCAGCAATAAGCAAGCATAACCCAGGTTCTCCAAACCAAACCAAACCAAAAATGGGGCGGCTCCTATGCCTCACATTCGTGTTTTTTTAAATAAAGATAGCAAGAGAATGAAGAAAAATTGATAATAGTAAAAAATTAGAAAGTTGCTTAAAATTGCTTGCTCTATCTGAATCATAAAAGAAAAAAAAATGTTTTTAGTGTCCCTTTAACTCATACAATGTGGCATATGAGGTTTTGTTTTGACTGTACTAAAGGTTAAATAAAGTAATCTTTGTTTGCCAGCCTACAGTAAAAGCACTTTATGCTTGTCTACACAAAACATGCCTCAAGCACATGTATAGGTTTTTTTCAATTTTTCAGTATCATTGTGTAGCTGTCAACTGCCATCAGCTGTTTCAAAGTCAGAGTTATGTGTTGGTCATTTTATTAAAAATGAAAATTACAGTATAATTGCTAGAGTCAGAATATAGTCCAGAGGAAAGCTTTGCAGCTGTATATACCATATCATAACATAATCAGTCTGTTCTTTAAATGTTCTTTAAATAATAATACCTTTACCATTCAACACAATGATAAACATTACAGAGGTCATATTTAAGTCTAACAGTACAGAAAGAAGCACAGTTAGAAGTCTATAAGAACGTTTTGCTTTAAATAAAACAAGAAATATTTTTACAGATTGAGATTCCTGACTAAATAATTAATTAAAGGGATATGAAACACAATACTGTTATTTTGTGATTCAGAGAGAGCATACAATTTTTAAAAAGTTTCCAATTGACTTCCATAATCAAATGTGTCCATTCCCATGATATTTTTTGTGGAAGAGATACCTAGTCTTGAAATATATATATATATGCACATATATGCACAGCAATGCATAAAAACAACACTTTATTCGTAAACATTAAAACATGCAACAGGAGGTAACATCATCTTAAGTGTTTCCTGCCGGAACTGGGCACTTAGTCATTGATAAAATAACGTCAAGCATCACAATTTAAAGGAGTATTCATCCAGTCATAATAAAGCAATACATATGATGTCATATTAAAGTCATAGCAACTCATAAGTCATTTAACAATTCATTTTGGTGCTATTAATAAGAAGAACTCCTAAATGGTGATTAATTTAAAAATAAGGACAAACATGTCAAAAAACACTGTTTGGATATAGATATATCATGTAAATATTATAATTAGCACAGTTAATTCATTGATGATACAACAATGTTTTGATCATAATGGAACCATAAATCATTAGTAAAATTTTACCTGCCAAAAGCTTGTTATCTCTTCACCCCTAATTAAAGATAGCGAAATACATTACAGTAGCATTGTAACCATAATGAATTAATAAGCCATTATTGTAATTATTAAATCTCAAGATTTTTTTCAAGCTTTTATCAACTTTTCCAAAGCTAAAGGGATATAAAATACCAATGTTCCAGATTTTTCAAGCTTTTATCAACTAAACCTTTAGGTTCACATTTTCCATCTATGTTTCCATCTAAGGCCCCCTTTTCCTTTGAATTTACACCCAAAACAATCATATATAAGTTTATTTTTATCGATTTCAAACCAATTCCAATCAATGATTAAAGCCACAAACTTAGGCCTAGATTTGGAGTTTGGCGGTAAAAGGGCTGTTAACGCTCCGCAGGCTTTTTTCTGGCCGCACCATAAAATTAACTCTGGTATCGAGAGTTCAAACAAATGCTGCGTTAGGCTCCAAAAAAGGAGCGTAGAGCATTTTTACCGCAAATGCAACTCTCGATACCAGCGGTGTTTACGGACGCGGCCAGCCTCAAAAACGTGCTCGTGCACGATTCCCCCATAGGAAACAATGGGACTGTTTGAGCTGAAAAAAAACCTAACACCTGCAAAAAAGCAGCGTTCAGCTCCTAACGCAGCCCCATTGTTTCCTATGAGGAAACACTTTCTACGTCTGCACCTAACACTCTAACATGTACCCCGAGTCTAAACACCCCTAGCCTTACACTTATTAACCCCTAATCTGCCGCCCCCCGCTATCGCTGACACCTGCATATTTTTTTTAACCCCTAATCTGCCACTCCGTAAACCGCCGCAACCTACGTTATCCCTATGTACCCCTAATCTGCTGCCCTAACATCGCCGACCCCTATATTATATTTATTAACCCCTAATCTGCCCCCCTCAACGTCGCCGACACCTGCCTACACTTATTAACCCCTAATCTGCCGAGCGGACCTGAGCGCTACTATAATAAAGTTATTAACCCCTAATCCGCCTCACTAACCCTATCATAAATAGTATTAACCCCTAATCTGCCCTCCCTAACATCGCCGACACCTACCTTCAATTATTAACCCCTAATCTTCCGAGCGGAGCTCACCGCTATTCTAATAAATGTATTAACCCCTAACGCTAAGTCTAACCCTAACACTAACACCCCCATAACTTAAATATAATTTACATCTAACGAAATTAATTAACTCTTATTAAATAAATGATTCCTATTTAAAGCTAAATACTTACCTGTAAAATAAATCCTAATATAGCTACAATATAAATTATAATTACATTGTAGCTATTTTAGGATTAATATTTATTTTACAGGCAACTTTGTAATTATTTTTAACTAGGTAACTATTAAATAGTTCTTAACTATTTAATAGCTACCTAGTTAAAATAATAACAAAGTTGCCTGTAAAATAAATCCTAACCTAAGATATAATTAAACCTAACACTACCCTATCAATAAAATAATTAAATAAACTACCTACAATTACCTACAAATTAACCTAACACTACACTATCAATAAATTAATTAAACACAATTGCTACAAATAAATACAATTAAATAAACTAGCTAAAGTACAAAAAATAGAAAAGAACTAAGTTACAAAAAATAAAAAAATATTTACAAACATAAGAAAAATATTACAACAATTTTAAACTAATTACACCTACTCTAAGCCCCCTAATAAATAACAAAGCCCCCCAAAATAAAAAATTCCCTACCCTATTCTAAATTAAAAAAGTTACAAGCTCTTTTACCTTACCAGCCCTGAACAGGGCCCTTTGCGGGGCATGCCCAAGAATTTCAGCTCTTTTGCCTGTAAAAGAATAAATACAATACCCCCCCCCAACATTACAAACCCACCACCCACATACCCCCTAATCTAACCCAAACCCCCCTTAAATAAACCTAACACTAAGCCCCTGAAGATCTTCCTACCTTGTCTTCACCCATACCAGGTTCACCGATCCGTCCTGGCTCCAACATCTTCATCCAACCCAAGCGGGGGTTGGCGATCCATCATCCGGTGCTGAAGAGGTCCAGAAGAGGCTCCAAAGTCTTCCTCCTATCCGGCAAGAAGAGGACATCCGGACCGGCAAACATCTTCTCCAAGCGGCATCTTCGATCTTCTTCCATCCGGTGCGGAGCGGGTCCATCTTGAAGCAGGCGACGCGGATCCATCCTCTTCTTCCGTTGTCTCCCGACTAATGACGGTTCCTTTAAGGGACGTCATCCAAGATGGCGTCCCTCGAATTCGATTTGGCTGATAGGATTCTATCAGCCAATCGGAATTAAGGTAGGAATTTTCTGATTGGCTGATGGAATCAGCCAATCAGAATTAAGTTCAATCCGATTGGCTGATCCAATCAGCCAATCAGATTGAGCTCGCATTCTATTGGCTGTTCCGATCAGCCAATAGAATGCGAGCTCAATCTGATTAGCTGATTGGATCAGCCAATCGGATTGAACTTGATTCTGATTGGCTGATTCCATCAGCCAATCAGAAAATTCCTACCTTAATTCCGATTGGCTGATAGAATCCTATCAGCCAATCGGAATTCGAGGGACGCCATCTTGGATGACGTCCCTTAAAGAACCGTCATTCGTCGGGAGACAACGGAAGAAGAGGATGGATCCGCGTCGCCTGCTTCAAGATGGACCCGCTCCGCACCGGATGGAAGAAGATCGAAGATGCCGCTTGGAGAAGATGTTTGCCGGTCCGGATGTCCTCTTCTTGCCGGATAGGAGGAAGACTTTGAGCCTCTTCTGGACCTCTTCAGCACCGGATGATAGATCGCCAACCCCCGCTTGGGTTGGATGAAGATGTTGGAGCCAGGACGGATCGGTGAACCTGGTATGGTGAAGACAAGGTAGGAAGATCTTCAGGGGCTTAGTGTTAGGTTTATTTAAGGGGGGTTTGGGTTAGATTAGGGGTATGTGGGTGGTGGGTTGTAATGTTGGGGGGGGGGTATTGTATTTATTCTTTTACAGGCAAAAAGAGCTGAAATTCTTGGGGCATGCCCGCAAAGGGCCCTGTTCAGGGCTGGTAAGGTAAAAGAGCTTGTAACTTTTTTAATTTAGAATAGGGTAGGGAATTTTTTATTTTGGGGGGCTTTGTTATTTTATTAGGGGGCTTTAGAGTAGGTGTAATTAGTTTAAAATTGTTGTAATATTTTTCTTATGTTTGTAAATATTTTTTTATTTTTTGTAACTTAGTTCTTTTTTATTTTTTGTACTTTAGCTAGTTTATTTAATTGTATTTTTTTTTAGCAATTGTGTTTAATTAATTTATTGATAGTGTAGTGTTAGGTTAATTGTAGGTAATTGTAGGTAGTTTATTTAATTATTTTATTGATAGGGTAGTGTTAGGTTTAATTATATCTTAGGTTAGGATTTATTTTACAGGTAAATTTGTTATTATTTTAACTAGGTAGCTATTAAATAGTTCTTAACTATTTAATAGCTATTGTACCTAGTTAAAATAAATACCAAGTTGCCTGTAAAATAAATATTAATCCTAAAATAGCTACAATATAAATTATAATTATATTGTAGCTATATTAGGATTTATTTTACAGGTAAGTATTTAGCTTTAAATAGGAATCATTTATTTAATAAGAGTTAATTAATTTTGTTAGATGTAAATTATATTTAAGTTAGGGGGGTGTTATTGTTAGGGTTAGACTTAGCTTTAGGGGTTAATCAATTTATTAGAATAGCGGTGAGCTCCGGTCGTCAGATTAGGGGTTAATAATTGAAGGTAGGTGTCGGCGATGTTAGGGAGGGCAGATTAGGGGTTAATACTATTTATGATAGGGTTAGTGAGGCGGGTTAGGGGTTAATAACTTTATTATAGTAGCGCTCAGGTCCGCTCGGCAGATTAGGGGTTAATAAGTGTAGGCAGGTGTCGGCGACGTTGAGGGGGGCAGATTAGGGGTTAATAAATATAATATAGGGTCGGCGGGGTTAGGGGTAGCAGATTAGGGGTACATAGGGATAACGTTGGTGGCGGCGCTTTGCGGTCGGAAGATTAGGGGTTAATTATTTTAAGTAGCTGGGGGCGACGTTGTGGGGGGCAGGTTAGGGGTTAATAAATGTAATACAGGGGTCGGCGGGGTTAGGGGCAGCAGATTAGGGGTACATAAGTATAACGTAGGTGGCGGTCGGCAGATTAGGGGTTAAAAATTTTAATCGAGTGGCGGCGATGTGGGGGGAGCTCGGTTTAGGGGTACATAGGTAGTTTATGGGTGTTAGTGTACTTTAGGGTACAGTAGTTAAGAGCTTATGAACCGGCGTTAGCCAGAAAGCTCTTAACTCCTGCTATTTTCAGGCGGCTGGAATTTTGTCGTTAGAGCTCTAACGCTCACTTCAGAAACGACTCTAAATACCGGCGTTAGAAAGATCCCATTGAAAAGATAGGATACGCAAATGGCGTAGGGGGATCTGCGGTATGGAAAAGTCGCGGCTGAAAAGTGAGCGTTAGACCCTTTAATCACTGACTCCAAATACCAGCGGGCGGCCAAAACCAGCGTTAGGAGCCTCTAACGCTGGTTTTGACGGCTACCGCCGAACTCCAAATCTAGGCCTAAATTAGATAAACAGCTTAGATACATAAACATTTTTTCATTGTTTTTAAGGGAATTTTTGTTTCCATTTTGGGAAACATAAGAAAACATCTGTGTAAAGGGCAGTTTTATGTAATTTATGTTCACCTTCATGATATTTGACCTATTAATACAATCAACAGAACAAACTAATGTATCAAACATAGATTTCCTAAAAAGGCTAATGGTGAACCACCTACTGAAATGATCTTCAATGAATGCAAAGTGGTGTTCAACAAAACATAAAAAAAAGCTCTAAAATGCCTCTAGAAGCCACATCAACAAGAACTATGAGTTGGGAGCTTCATCCAATGGGTTTCTATGGCTAAGCAGCTGTACACAAGCCTCATATCAACAAATGCAATGCAAACCTTTGTCTGGAGTGGTGTAAAAAAGCTGCCACTGGACTCTGGATCAGTAGAAATGTGTTGTCAGGAATGATCAATCATGTTTAATTATCTGTCAGTCTGTTGGAAGAATCTGCGTCTGACAAATGCCAGGAGAACAATACCTACCAGAATGTATAGTACCTACTGTAGAGTAAAGTGGAGGGTGGATAATGGTCTGGACTATCTTCAGGATTTGGGCTATGCCCCTTAGTTCCAGTGAAAGGTCAACTTAATCCTACTGGATACAAAGACATTTTAAACATTTTAGACAACTGGGTACTTCTAACATTGTGGTAATAGTTTGGGGAAGGCCCTTTCCTATTCAAGCATGACTGTGCCCCTGTGCACAAAGGGAGGTCAATGGAGATATGGTTTGGCGAGTTTGGTGTGGTGGAACTTGATTGGCCTGCACATAGCCCTGACCCAAACCCCACTGAACACCTTTGGGATGGTTTGTAATGCTGATGGCAAGCCAGACCATCTCATCCAACATTAGTGCCTGGCATCACAAATGCTCATTTCACTGAATGGGCACAAATTCCCCAACTGCAAAATCTTCTGGAAAGCTGTTCCAGTAGTGTTGTGGCTTTTATAGGAGGCCAACTCCATATTATTGCCCATGGTTTTGGTATGGGATGTCCAACAAGCTCATAAATGTATGATGGTTGGGTGTCCACATACTTTTGGCCATATTTTGTATATACAGTACTTGTTTGTACATTTATCATATGCAGAGTGTTTTAATGTAGTATATGAGATTCATAACATGTCAAATGTGTTATAATATGTTTAAACAATGTGTAACCTTACTGCATGTCTGTATATGTATGTAACATGCTACACTTATTGAATTCAGTGCATATGATATATAAATATATATATATATTATATATATATATATATATATATATATATATATATATATATATATATATATCTATTATATATATATATATATATATATATATATATATATATATATATATATAGACTCTCCAGTAACCACCAATCTTTTACAAAAACATGCTATGAAGACACATAGATATTGTTTTTAAATTTAAATTGTATATTAACCAATTATGTTTAAGGGTCAGTATGATTCTCAGATATTACCATTATGTAAACAATACTGTGTCAACATGTTCAGCCAAGATAACAGCAGTGTTAATTGGTAGCCAAGAATAAATAATGAAAGCTAAGTGACTCTCAACTTGTATTTTACAACAGTATTAAAAGATGCTTTCGATAAGTCACTACTCAATGTTTCTTCACACCAAATGAAGCCAGTTTATTTTCTGGAAAAGGATAAGCAGAAAATGGAAGTACATTTTTTTACTTTACATTTATGGTTGTAATTCCTAGGAAAAAATAATAAAATATTTAGTGACATAGGTTTTAGGTTTTATGCTGCCCATGGCAATATTCTGCCCCCCCCCAAGATTTTGGCCTCTATTGGCCATAATATTTTTTGCTCAGAGAGTAACACAAATTTCTTTTTTTCATGGTATTTCCAAAGTAAATGTTCACCATACACACATACACAGGCACACACACATACATAGTCACAGGCACACACACATACATAGTCACAGACACACACACACATACTCACACACACACACATACTCACACACACACACAGCAGTCTCCTGTTGATAAAAGCTAGTGGGTTACAAACAGGGAGACGTTTAGAGGTTTAAATGTTATAAAGTATATTAATATAACAACATTGGCTGTGTAACGCTGGGGAACAATTTTGGTGTTGACTGTCCCTTTAAGGGCTAGATTACAAGTGGAGCACTTAGTGTAGTGCAAGAGAGATAAAGGGTATAGTTCAGCTCTTTGCAAGCGTCAGAAGTAGCGTGCGTATTACAAGAGGAAAGTAAACGCATTCACTTAAGCGCAATCAAATTTATTGCAGGTTAGCGCTACTTCAGAGCTCTGCTTAACTGTTATGCGAGAAAAAAAGTTGCAGAAAAAAAACATAAAAAAATACCTTTAAAACTACAGTTAAACTTAAACACTGTCTGAAAAAATTATTTAAAAAAAAAAAATATTGCATTAGAACGTTTTAAGGACTCAAAGATATAAATAATCCATAGGATATATCTATATATTTTACACAGTATGTTTAATAATTTCAAATAATTTTTATTAATTTTTAAAAATATTTTATATGTAATATTTCAATAACGCGCCCTAAGATTACTAAATTTTCCTGTGCGATAACCTGACCATATTAAAATGTAAACCACAATGCGCAAAATGCATATTTTACATTCCTATGTTTTTCACATAGAAAATTAAAAAGTTTATTATTTTCTATGTGAAAAACATAGGAATGTAAAATATGCATTCTTATTAAATGCCTGTATATATTTCTTTATATATCTTAAAGGGCCATAATACCCAAATGTTTAAACACTTGAAAGTGATGCAGTATAGCTGTAAAAAGCTGATTAGAAAATATCACCTGAACATCTCTATGTAAAAAGAAAGATATTTTACCTCAAAAGTTCCTCAGTAGCCACATCCCATTGTAAAGGATTTCTAAGCAGCATTTTAGTGTGTTTGTCCTGGGACATCTGAAGGGACTAGCATTGTGCACTCTCATATTATTTCACCAATCAGGTAAAGGAAGCTTACTATGAAATCTCATGAGAGTTAAGTAAAATCTCATGAGATCACAGTAAGAGTTCATGACCTCAACACTGCTGATGCTGATTGGCTGCTGTTCATTTCTTCATTTTTTTTAATTTTTTTACCTGCAGCTGGGAACAGCTGAGTATAACTTTTTACACAGAACTTACTCTGCTGAGCTGAGGAAATTGTGAGGTAAAATATCTTCCTTTTTACATAGAGATGCTCAGGTGATATTTTCCTGTCAGCTTTTACAGTTATACTGCATCAGTTTCAAGTGATTTAGCATATGAGTATTATGTCCCTTTAAACTGTTCATGTAAAATGGATATCTATACCTATATATCTATAGGGAAGAGACATATATGTATAGGTATATACAGATTAAATATATATATATATGACTAATATACTATATACAGAAGTATGTATTTAATAACAAATAGAACATATTCTGCTATGCGAAGAACATTGGAATGTGGAATATTTTATTTCGGGTTAGCACTCGAGTATGGGTGCAAGATTCTTTTTATTTTTTGCTCTCCATTGACTATTATGGGAGAAGTTAAAGTGTCAGTAAACTTTAAAAATAATGTGATATAATTCTGCACATAGTGCGAAATTATATAACATTATATTAGCCAAACGTTATAAAAACATAATGTACCCCATTAATTTTTTTAAAAAAATGCTGTTTTACAGACTCGCTCTCTGTACTCTGCTGAGCGGGTCTGTTTTTATTCCACAGCGCATCGGGCCAGCTGGTATAGTCACCACAGCCCGGCCCGACTGCGCCATAAGACTAAGTGCAGGCTCGCTCCTGCTGTCAGACAGAGCAGGAGCGAGCTGCACTGTGTCTTATGGCGCGGTCGGGCCGGCTGTGACTATAGAGCTGGCCCGATGCGCTGAGTAAATATAACAGACCCGCTCAGCAGAGTACAGAGAGCGGGTTTGTAAAACAGCATTTTTTAAAAAAATTAATAGGGTACATTATGTTTTATAATGTTTGGCTAATATAATGTTATATAATTCTGCACTATGTGCAGAATTATATAACATTATTTTTAAGGTTTACTGTCCCTTTAGGCGGGTTGCAATAGTTTTTTTTGCATGCATCGGGTTTACGCTCAACTTGTAATATGAGTGCAACACGACACTCGCAAAAAGTCTCATCTAGTGGAGTTAATGCGCAAGTGGGATCACTAATTTGCACCCTCTCGTAATCAAATAAAACAAAGAAAATTAGTAAACACCTTTAGATTTTTAAATGTATAATGAAAACATTTGTGAACTATTAATTGTGCTCCTTTTCATGCAATTAAGTTCTGGAAATTGGAAATCTTCTAATTTCCCAGAACATAAAATGCTCCTACTAAAACTATCAAGGCTAACACTGCTACATGCATTTTACTAATAACACCTGCAAAACAGAGTTATGCTAACTTTATGACAGGTGGCTAGCCTTATTGTCTGTAGACTAAGCATAGATTGGCTCCTCCAAATAAATAAAATGGTGAGGTGGGGGGTTTGGCTATTGAAAAATAATTGCAGTAAAAAACAATATCAATTTGTTTTAAAAACATTAAACACTTGGCTAATATGTTATTCTATAGGAGCACAACAGAAATGTCTTGTAATTACAAGGGCCTAGATTTAGAGTTTGGCGGTAGCCGTCAAAACCAGCGTTAGAGGCTCCTAACGCTGGTTTTTAACCGCCCGCTGGTATTTGGAGTCAGTCATTAAAGGGTCTAACGCTCACTTTGCAGCCGCAACTTTCCATACCGCAGATCCCCCCTACGCAATTTGCGTATCCTATCTTTTCAATGGGATCTTTCTAACGCCGGTATTTAGAGTCGTGGCTGAAGTGACCGTTAGAAATCTAACGACAAAAACTCCAGCCGCAGAAAAAAAACAGGAGTTAAGAGCTTTTTGGGCTAAACACCGGTTCATAAAGCTCTTAACTACTGTGCTCTAAAAGTACACTAACACCCATAAACTACCTATGTACCCCTAAACCGAGGTCCCCCACATCGCCGCCACTATAATACATTTTTTTAACCCCTAACCGCACACCGCCGCCACCTACGTTATCTTTATGTACCCCTAATCTGCTGTCCCTAACATCGCCGACCCCTATATTATATTTATTAACCCCTAATCTGCCGCCCCCAACGTCGCCGCTATCTACCTACACTTATTAACCCCTAATCTGCCGACCGGACACACACGCTACTCTAATAAATGTATTAACCCCCTAAAGTTTAAGTCTAACCCTAACACTAACACCCCCCTAAGTTAAATATATTTAAATCTAACTAAATAAATTAACTCTTATTAAATAAATTATTCCTATTTAAAGCTAAATACTTACCTGTAAAATAAACCCTAATATATCTACAATATAAATTATAATTATATTGTAGCTTTATTTTACAGGCAACTTTGTATTTATTTTAACCAGGTACAATAGCTATTAAATAGTTAATAACTATTTAATAGCTACCTAGTTAAAATAATTACAAAATTACCTGTAAAATAAATCCTAACCTAAGTTACAATTAAACCTAACACTACACTAGCAATAAATTAATTAAATAAAATGCCTACAATTATCTACAATTAAACCTAACACTACACTAGCAATAAATAAATAAATTAAATAAAATACCTACAAATAAATACAATTAAATAAACTAACTAAAGTACAAAAAATAAAAAAGAACTAAGTTACAAAAAATAAAAAATTATTTACAAACATTAGAAAAATATTACAACAATTTTAACTAATTACACCTACTCTAAGCCCCCTAATAAAATAACAAAGCCCCCCAAAATTAAAAAATATGCCCTACCCTATTCTAAAATTAAAATAGAATAGCTATTTTACATTACCAGCCCTTAAAGGGCCATTTGCGGGGCGATGCCATAAAGAATTCAGCTCTTTTGCTGAGAAAAAAAAACAATACAATACCCCCCCCCCAACATTACAACCCACCACCCACATCAACCCCTAATCTAACCCAAACCCCCCTTAAATAAACCTAACACTAAGCCCCTGAAGATCTTCCTACCTTATCTTCACCACACCGGGTATCACACCGATCCGTCCTGGCTCCGATGTCTTGATCCAAGCCAAGCGGGGGGCTGAAAACGTCCATCCTCCGCTGAAGTCTTGATCCAAGCGGGCAGAAGAGGACATCCCGGACCGGCAAACAGCTTCATCCAAGCCGCATCTCTATGTTCTTCCATCCGATGACGACTAGACGACGAATGAAGGTTCCTTAAGGGACGTCATCCAAGATGGCGTCCCTCGAATTCCGATTGGCTGATAGGATTCTATCAGCCAATCGGACTTAAGGTAGGAAAATTCTGATTGGCTGATGGAATCAGCCACTCAGAATCAAGTTCAATCCGATTAGCTGTTCCGATCAGCCAATCAGATTGAGCTCGCATTTTATTGGCTGTTCCGACCTAGGGGTACATAGGGATAATGTAGGTTGCGGCGGTGTACGGAGCGGCAGATTAGGGGTTAATAATATAATGCAGGTGTCAGCGATAGCAGGGGCGGGCAGTTTAGGGGTTAATAAGGTAAGGTTAGTGGTGTTTAGACTCGGGGTACATGTTAGAGTGTTAGGTGCAGACTTAGGAAGTGTTTCCCCATAGGAAACAATGGGGCTTGCGTTAGGTGCTGAACGCTTGCTTTTTTGCAGGTGTTAGGTTTTTTTTTCAGCTCAAACTGCGCCCAGTGTTTCCTATGGGGGAATCGTGCACAAGCACGTTTTTGAAGCTGGCCGCGTCCGTAAGCACCGCTGGTATCGAGAGTTGCAGTGGGTGGTAAATTATGCTCTACGCTCCCTTCTTTGGAGCCTAACGCACTGAAATGCAGCCATTCTGTGAACTCTAAATACCAGCGGTATTTAAAAGGTGCAGGGAAAAAAAAGCATGCGTTAGCTACGCGGGTCATTTACCGACAAAAACTCTAAATCTAGCCGAAGGTGTTTACTGTCCCTTTAAGTGCATTGGGATTTTTTTAGCTATTAAACTGTTCATAGCACTCAATAATGGAGCTATGGACAGTTTAATAACATACTTATGTTTGAAAATTATGTAAATTACCTTCCTTTATATACAATATAATAATATATGATCATGAAGACATATGTCAGGGAATCTAGTCTTTATTTAACTCCAGTTATATTTTTTACTTGCGCTGGTCAAATTATATTTAACTCCATATATATTCCTCAGCATTCCTCATAAGACTGTGAGGGATGACAAAATATAATTCTCACCCTTATTACAGTGGGTAGAATGATTCCTAGTGGTAAAATGATCCTGTGCTGGTTTGACATGTGATGTCATTGTTTAGTGAGCAATGAGGGGAATGTCATCTTCCTCAGCCTGTATTTTGTCCACCCCACATAAAAGGGTCATGGACTCCTTATTAGAAATAAGTGAGTCAAAAGTCGCTCTGATGTAGGTGTTCGCTGTAAAAATGTCAAAATATAGCAATTACCTGTAAAAAAATAAAAAGCAGTTCATTGTTAGCTCAGTTTAACCTAGAGAGACAAGTGACCTTTCATTTAACCCCTTGCTAACGGGAATTTCAGAGTACAATCTTACCGCAGTACCAGAGAATCTTAAGCATTTTTGCAATCACCACTATTTAAATAGAAATAGAAACTTATTTTTTTATTTACCTATGAAAACTATAGGTATTTTTAAAGTAGACAACGCCAAGGTGTTGATATAGGGGGGTCCGTAGTTTGGGGGGGGGGTATATTTGATGCAACTATTTGGCTGCCAAATTCGATCAATATAAAATAATCGTTAACTTTTTCGCAAACTTTGAGGTTCTCACTGAAATTGTTTACACACAACTACTGCAGTCATAAGACAAATGGTTGTAAAAGATTCTCTGGGACTTGCTTTGTTCAGAAATAAGGACATGCCTGGCTTTTGGTAATTAAAAGGCTGCTAATTGCAACTTTGCACCATATACTTCTGAAATTCCCAGCAGCGAGGGGGTTAATCAGTTATCTGCTAAGGGTAATATTAGCTGTAATGTAGAGATTACCCTCCCCACCTTACACATCCCACCCCATGATTCCTACCAGGTCTATCCCAAACAGCTCTGTTTCTTCCCCCCACCACTAGTCTCCACCATCTTAGGTACTGGCAGACAGTCTGCCAGTATGTAGTTTAGGGCTTTTTTAAAAATATATATTTAAGTATTTATTTTCTGTAGGGTATGGATCCTTCCTCCCCCTCCCACTGTTTTCCACCATCTTTGTTACTGGCTGCTGGTCTGCCAGTAACAATTTATAGTGTTCTTTATTTATGTTTTATTATTTATTTGCTATAAATACTTTTTTTATGAAGTGAGACCCCACTCCCTCCCCTTTTCTGTCTAATTTATTTTTTTATTTCTGTAGTGTAGGGGTCCCACACCCCTTCCAACCAATATATTTTAAGTGCTGGACATTTTTAAGTATTCTGGGAAAATTACTGTGTGACTTAGTACTTACCTACATATAGGACAAGGAGTTAAAAATAAGTGTCTCCTATTCATATGAGAGGTAACTTGTTCCCCTAAGATACAGCTGATAAAGTGAGAAACAGTAATCACCTGTAAAGTCCCTATCTCTTCCTGTGCTATACATAGATCAGAATTTCATTTTTAAAATATGGGTCACACCCTTTATGATTTGTAGGTGATCATTATAACGGATTACGGTCTGATTTTTTTTAAGGGGGAAGAACACTGTTAAACCCTCACAGAAAAGCTTGAGACCACATTTGGAAAGAGGGGGAACAATCTCTTTTCATTGAAGGGTCTTATACCACTATCATTAGTAGGTGAGTTTTAATAACCTATCTCATGCATTTACTGTGTAGGCAGCTAATGAGTCCCAAGGGTCTCTTCCCCAAAAAAACAGCATACAACACATTTCAAATGCAGCCACAGAGACCTAAAATATAAAACCTTAATAATATATTAATCTATTTAAAATACATGGAGATACATTAGTTGGATACACAATGACTCTAAAAAACGAGTCTTACGTATTTCAGCTCATTCACCCCTTTTTCAAAGTTGTATTAATAAGTCTAAGCCTTGAGTTTATATGAAAGGAAGGTGATAAACAGCAATTATAGTTCAAATGTTTCCATGTCTGTTGGAAAAGAAAAGGATAAGGTGCATGACCTGCGTCAGTGTAGTTTCATTGCTCAGAAAGTATAACTGATTTCAATGACAGCTAAATTTGGATGTCAGTGCTCAGTACTTGTGCTGGTAAAACTACGCTATATATTACTTTTGGTAAAGAATTTAGCATTATACAAGAATGTGAAATAACTTAACATTAAATGTAAAAAGTTACAATATACAACAATAATGCCATTGATAATTAAATATATTTTATGTACTGAAATCTTATTGTAACTTAAAATATTTATAGTACAGTGTTGGATACTATATTGGAAACATCATCTAAACTGCAAGTATATACTTTGGATATCATCTTTAGGGATGGGCGAATGTGTTTATATCCGAATTTGAATGTTAGAATGAATGTTATTGTAGAAATTCGATTTACATAATAGAATGTTGATAAGAACGAATATTCTTAAAAATTCGATTTTCAAATGTTATTTACAGTTTTCGAATGTCACATTCGAATTCGAATGTCACATTCGAATTCGAATGATACATTGGAATTTGAATGTTACATTCGAATATCACATTCGAATTTGAATATTACAACACAATTGTAGACTAGAAACACTATTTGGAATGTGACATTCAAATCGAATATCACATTCGAATTGAATGTCACATTCTAATTCGAATATTACATTTATAAAACACAGTATTAGAGCTAGAAATACTATTTTGAATTTGAATGTCATATTCGAATTGAATATCCATTTAAAACACAGAGTATTAGACTAGAAATACTATTTCAAATTCGTATGTGACATTCGATTTGAATGTAGCATTCAAATTTGAATATTACATTTATTAAACACAGTTGTAGACTAGAAATACTATTTCAAATTTGAATTTCACATTCAAATTCGAATATTACATTTCGAAATTGAATGAATACATAGCTAAACATTCTATTATTCGAAACGGATATTTTTGAATTTTATTGAAAAATTTGAAAATGAAATTCGAAACTAGAATGTTATATAAATATTCGAAATTCAATTTCGAACGAACAAATGTATCAAAATTAATTTTAAATTTCGAATTTTTAGAAACATTCACCCATCCCTAATCATCTTGTACTTACATTAAACAAAATACCACTGTTATGATCCTAAAAGGGGATTTTGACCTTACAAAATCACTGGACATTATATTACTCATAGGTTTGACTTGCTGTTTGCTACTTACTAGCTTGCTAAACATTTTGCCTATCAGATCATATATAACATTAAGATTTTATAATTGAAGATTTTTACCCATTATTTCTTTATATAGTTTTGTTTGGAAATTAAAGTACAACAGTGAATGCTAAATAAGTAAAACAATTTGCTGTAAACCCGTCTACAGTATAATGGAAATGACTCCACTGCTTTGCTCCCTCCATATACCCATCACCATTACAAAACACATAAAAAAACATAATAAAATAAACTATTAACACTCATATACTGTATACACTTTTTGTTAAACATATTTTTTTAATATTAATAAAAATATTTTAAAATGGCACACATACGTACATATATACTGTATATACACATATTGTATAAACACATATATACACATATACACACACATATATAAATATATATATATATATATACACACACTATATACACACACTTCTGAGCCCTTCCCCGTGAAATACCTTGCAATATCATTTTTAAACAATTTTAATGTGTTTTCAATAGAAATACTTGAAATTCCTTTGTTCTTCTTTTTAAATAAATATTTCTCTATAGACAATATAATATGTATCTATCTATCTATATATCTATCTATCTATATATATATATATATATATATATATATATATAGTTTCAGTTAAGAGAAGCACTCACTCGACTTCAGCCGTCTGTGTTATAAACAATTTTATTTGTGACGTTTCGGGACAAAAAAAAAACAGAGGAAGGGACTGTTTTTTTGTTTTTTGTTTTTGTTTTTTGTCCCGAAATGTCATAAATAAAATTGTTTATAACACAGACGGCTGAGGTCCAGTGAGTGCTTCTCTTAACTGAAACTATTGAAATACCTTTACAGCACCCTGGCGGTTGGTGACAGATGGTGAGAGTGCACACACCAACAATTAACTATTATATATATATATATATATATATATATATATATCAAAGTTGGCTATCAGCACACTCTCATTTGCAAATAACAAAAGTACCAGAGTACAGAAAAAAACTAATATAATCCGTCAAAAAATTGCACTGTCTGGATTTAATACACAGCAAACAGATTTATTCAGTGATGTTTTGGGACGTTCATCTCTTCCTCTTTGTTTGCTCCTTTCTCTCTCTCTCCCCCTCTCTTGCTCTCTCTCTCCCCCCTCTATTTTGCTCTCTCTCTCTCTCTCTCTTCCCACCTCTCTTTTGCTCTCTATCTCCCCCTCTCTTTTGCTCTCTCTCTCTCCCCCTCTCTTTTGCTCTCTCTCTCTCCCCCCTCTCTTTTGATCTCCCCCAGCCCTCTCTTTTGCTCTCTCTCCCCCCTTCACTTTTGCTCTCTCTCTCCCCGTCTCCTTTGCTCTCTCTCTCCCCCCCTCTCTTTTTCTCTTTCTCCCCCTCTCTTTTGGTCTCTCTCCCCCTCTCTTTTGCTCTCTCTCTCTCCCCCTCTCGTTTGCTCTCTCTCCCCTTCTCTTTTGCACTCTCTCCCCCCTCTCTTTTGATCTCCCCCACCATTCTCTTTTGCTCTCTCCTCTCTCTCTCTCCCCCCCTCTCTTTTGCTCTCTCCCCTCTCTTCTGCTCTCTCTCCCCTCTTTTGCTCTCTCTCCCCCTCTTTACTCTCTCTCTCCCCCTCTTTTGCTCTCTCCCCCTTCGTTTGCTCTCTCCCCCCTCTTTTGTTCTCTCCCCTCTCTTTTGCTTTCTCTCTCCCACCTCTCTTTTGCTCTCTCTCCCCCTCTCTTTTGCTCTCTCCCCCTCCCTTTTGCTCCCTCCCCTCTCTTTTGCTCTCTCTCCCCTCTCTTTTGCTCTCTCTCTCCTTCTTTTGCTCTCTCCCCCCTTGTTTGCTCTCTCTCCAACCTCTTTTGCTCTATCTCCCCTCTCTGTTGTTCTCTTTCTCTCCCTCTCTTTTGCTCTCTCTCTCTCTCTCTCTCTCTCTCTCTCTCTCTCTCTTCTACCCCTCTCTTTTGCTCTCTCTCCCCTCTCTTTAGATCTCTCTCTCCTCTATTTAGCTCTTTCTCCCCTCTCTTTTGCTCTCTCCCCCTTTTTTCCTCTCTCTCCCTCTCTTTTGCTCTCCCCCCTCTTTTTCTTACTCTCCTCTCTCTTTTTCTCACTCTCCTCTCTTTTTTTCTCACTCTCCTCTCTCTTTTTCTCACTCTCCTCTCTCTTTTGCTCCCTCTCCCCCCTCTTTTGCTCTCTCTCCTCCTCTCTTTTAATCTCTATATATAAAATAAAAATAACATTTTCTTCTCTGTGAAGAACAAAGCAATCAGAAGTATTCCTTACGCACCTTTGGATTTAGTGCAATTGATCTAGCACAGTGTCGGGTTCGCGAGCAAGCACTAACTAATAGGATTTTTTTCAGCGGGTCCCATAAGGAAAAAGAAGTTACAATGGTCGCAATAAGTCCTGAAGTTAGCGCGCCTGATTCTTTCACATGCACAACAACGTTTTAGTTTTAACTTCTAATACGCACCCTAACCCAGATATGCTAATTATTTACTTTGAGGGCAGTTACAACACAAGTGGATTAAATAAAATAATGTACCACTTGTATTCTGGTCCTAAATGTTCATAAACATTAAACATAAAAAAAACTATTTTGTATTAATTAATTATTTATATCCCCTGATTTTCTGTAATCTACCTTTGAAAACTATGCTAGCAAAATGTCAGTTGTAAATAAAACATTTATATAAAAAATTGTAATTTTACTGACATGGTATTTAAAGTACAAACATTTTACTGTAAATGAGGCAACAACTATTAGGCTTTTTTGCCTGACAAATGAAATTTTCCAGTTGGAAATGCTCCTTCCAACAATTCCATTATTGCTGTCACCGTGACATTTCTTGAGAATTCAATCGGATTTCTGTTTTTTTATAAGATTAAGTTATACTAAAAACTGTCAAAGAATCCTTCAGGGAATGATTCTTACAAAAATCCATTGTGTGAAAATCCTTTTCAGGAATGAATGTATAGCAGACCAGATCTAAATGTGAATGTGCTAATGTTAACATATACTGTCAAATCTAAAATGTACAGAAGTGCATTTCAGATGTGAATGAAACATTTAGCTATATAAATATGCTCTTGCAAAAGTGCTTCTAGCATGAGTTATCATAGAATTTGTGACTACACTTACTGTGCATGTGACCTGCCCATGTGTTCAGTGAGTTGCATGAACATGAAACCTGTGCTAACTATTACTTTAAGCAATTATGTAAATGTGCATATTGCAAACAATAATTTGAAATTCATGCCTGTAAGGGTTCCACTTTTCTTCAATAAAAATAATAAAATCAGGGGAAAGAGGTAGATGAGGCCACAATCAGCATTCAGATTGTACCCTATGGCATTATAGTTAGAACAATGGAAAAAGCACTCACCTGGTGACAGACAGTGTTCAGTAGCCTGCCTATGGGACAGTACCCACCCAGGATGCAGCCTCTTTTAGCCTAGAATAAGTCTATCACAGAAGAGAACTTTCCTGTGATATATCAGTATTATCCTATCCATAAGGATAATCAAGCCCTAAAATACAAGGTAATTCCCTACTGAATGAAGGATTTATAAAGCTGTTTCAGCTTATATGGGCCGGCCTCATTAGGGCAGTGCAGCTATATCCCTCAAAACACAGTGGGAAAGTGGTCCACTTTTGGTTTCCCCTATAGTCCTATAGCATATAGAACACTGAAGAGAAACACTACACTGGGGACAGACTAAGTTCAATAGCCTACACTATGATATTAAAGTTCCTGACAGTCACATGCCCCAGCCGTGCATTTTGAACAACGCAAACTAGGTCTTAGCCTAGAACAGCAAGATATATTAGAGCAGTAGCCTTTGAGGGGTAGTTCTATCTCATGATGCCTACCTATTCAAATGTTATTATTTATTTATTCAACAAAATTGACCAAATTAAAAAAAATGGTATCTGGAACAAATACTGGAAATATTGTGATTAGTTAGTGTTATGATCAGTTTTGTCATCATTGAATAACAAGATTACAATACAGGAGATGTAATGTCCACTTATAGTAATCATCTATGTTCAAAGGTAAGACCTATATGCACTCCATAAAATGTAATTTCCCAGAATATTTGTCTGAAACTAAATAACTTCATGGAATGCAATGCTTCTTGAATCTACAAGACATAATCACATCTATGTTTTCCTTTCCACTGAAATATCAAAGTAGTCATTTCTGAGTCACTGACGTTCACTAACTGATCACACTGCAATTACCACGTATAGCGCTCAGTTATACATTCACAGCCTTTTATTGCACTATACATTTATTGTTCACATACTACGGCACTCAACAAAACATGTTCCGTTAAAAGGATATGAAACATAAAATTTAGAGCATGCAATTTTAAACCACTTTCTAATTTGCTTCAATTATCAATTTTTCTTTGTTTTCTTGGTATATTTTGTTGAAAAGCAGTGGCATAAGCCCACAAACCAGCCTACTATATGGCAGGGGCATAAGCCCATAAGCCAGTTTTGCTAGAATGCTATCTATTTGCAAGAGCACTATATGGCAGCAGTTTTGCTAGAATGTTATCCATTTGCAAGAGCACTAGATGGCAGCAGTTTTACAAGAATGTTATCCATTTGCAAGAGCACTAGATGGCAGCAGTTTTACAAGAATGTTATCCATTTGCAAGAGCACTAGATGACACCAGTTTTACAAGAATGTTATCCGTTTGCAAGAGCACTAGATGGCAGCAGTTTTACAAGAATGTTATCCGTTTGCAAGAGCACTAGATGGCAGCAGTTTTGCTAGAATGTTATCCATTTGCAAGAGCACTAGATGGCAGCAGTTTTACAAGAATGTTATCCATTTGCAAGAGCACTAGATGGCAGCAGTTTTGCTAGAATGTTATCCATTTGCAAGAGAACTAGATGGCAGCAGTTTTGCTAGAATGTTATCCATTTGCAAGAGCACTAGATGGCAGCAGTTTTACAAGAATGTTATCCATTTGCAAGAGCACTAGATGGCAGCAGTTTTACAAGAATGTTATCCATTTGCAAGAGCACTAGATGGCAGCACTATTTCTACATGTAGTGCTACAGACACCTACCTAGGTATCTCTTCAACAATGAATACCATGGGAACAAAACAAATTTGATAATAGAAGTAAATTGGAAACTTTTTAAAAACGGTATGTTCTGTCTGAATCACAAAATAAAACTTTGGGGTTTCATATCCCTTAAAGTATTTTCTTCTTATTTGTCTATATTTGTTTAGCTTTATTTTTAGTAGAAAACAAAACATTGCATTTTCTGAACACAAAATGTAATCAAAGCATTAGACATTAAACATCTTTTGCTTTTGTGTAAAACTTGAGCTTATACCATACTCCTAAAACAGGCCAACAAAGGAAATTCTGACAGGTTCACAACATTCGCATATTGATCAATCTAAGTATAAGCACTAAACCGAGTACTCAACAAACAATCCAGAAACAGCACAAACATACAAGAAAGCAGGGGCAAATATTAAGAGTTTTTTTCAATATTAAGACTATAAGGGTTCGAACTTCAGATAATTTCCTAGAGCGCCATTCACTATTCAAAACAGGGTGATTTGCAGGTATTAGACAGAAAGGTTAGTTACCAATGCCAGACTGGAGCAAACAGGGTCATGCACATTACAAACAGGTCAAACAGTAAATATCTGATAGCAGATCAATAAGCAACAGAGAGCCAGGCACAGACACAAACTGTAATGAAAATAAAGTACCTAAAGCCCAGACTAACTAAATACACATGTATCAAGCAAAGGAAGTGTCTTTTAAAGACCGAAACCAATCGTCACTGTCTGTTACCTGCCAAGTATCCGTGGGAGTAAATGAGAGCTATTGGATGAAATGCAAACATGGTATGACCTATATTCTTCATATTATATAGATCTTTTTCCCACTTTTGTTACGCTCCAACAGCTTCTAGCAAGCTTGCCTGGGCCAACTGAACACAGGTTATCTGCAGGGCTCACTATCTTATATAAACACATTGATGTAGCACTGGTACTCTAGCATGCTGAGAAGCCACTGTTTTCATTTAAGTCATTTGCTTATTGCTTTAGGCACCACATGCATCATCTGCTCATTTCACTCCATTATCGTTTGGTCACTACATATGTTAAGCACATTAATATAGTGAACTAAAAAAGAATGTTACAAAATTTCTGTTTTTGATCATTGTTTTAATTTATTTTTTTGAGTTGATCTAACATTCTTGCTACAAATTGTCTGAGATTTGGAATTTGCATTAGCAGCCTTCATATATTTATATATGCTGGTGTAATATTTTATTATTAGTAGTATTTTATTTGTATATACTTATAACAGATACATTTTCCTACTAAGTGAGCTTAACATATATAGTGCAATCTGTAATATGTTCTTTTGGTTTATTGTATATTTTATAGATTATTCCTAATATTATTTCATACAAAGCTTGTTTTTTGCACAGGTGTTGTTACACTGAATATTTTGACTTCAGTTTACTGAATTACTATGGGGGAGATACCAATCTTCTGTACATTTGCATTTTGAAATGAGTGAGTTCAGTCTTTCTTGCCTTATTAATCATTGTCATCTGTCCCCTATAAAGGTGAGAGTGCTGGTCCTTTGGACACACTCACAGACACATATAAATGAAAGTCAGATCTACTGGTATTTGAATCTTCAAAAAGGAAGATACTGGTAAGAACTTCAAGCAAATATTTGGGGACGATACTGTTAATAGTTTAATAAAGGAATGTGCACTTGTAGATAATAGTTAATGAGAGTGGTTAGGCTTCTTCCAGGAGCTGATGCACATAGGAATACAATTTGTTTATTAGAATTGTTTAGGCAGCAAGAAAGGAAGCGGAGTTAGATGCATTGTTCATTAGGTAAGAATAAATGAGAATTAATGGAGAGTAAGTGTCTTCCAGGAGCTATGGCTTATAGGGCTAAGAATTGTATTGTGAGTTGGATGTGACCTAATGATCTGTCTTAATTTATGTTGTTGCTGCTTAAAGACATTTGTGAACTAGGGAGTAATTTGTAGAATGCGGCCTCATATGCATGAATTTTGGGCAGGAAGTAGGAAGAATACAAGCAATAATCGGACTGTTGCTGGGAGAGAGGAATTGTGTGGGTTTTTTTTATTTACCATGACAAGATAGTAGAATATTTAAAGGGGGTGGCTTGCACCTGGGTATTACTGGAATATAGTTTTCAAGTAAAGAGTTTAAATTCTATGACCTTGATCAAAATCTATCAGCTGCAGCCTTCAGCTCTTTTTTCTGTCTGAAAAGGCTACTTTTGGTTTTAACACAATCCCAATATAAAGTTTTCAGCTCTTTCCCTTCACTCGCAAATGTGTTTTTGGATCCTCAATAAAAGCCCTATTTCTCCTATGAAGTCAAAAAGCTCTATGTGATCACAATCTATTTTCAAGTCACTTTTTAACACCTTCCAAGGCCAGTTTTGACTTTTTGAATTCAACACATCTAGGCAATTAAATGGTATTTTGGACATCTTTAGAACAATTTCATGGCTCTTTGTAAACAATATTATCTTGCACATATGCAAAACAGTCTGAAATGGCCACAGGAGACACTGCAGTTTATTAACATACATGGTATCTATTCAATAAAACTCTATCCATCCTAATTGTAGAGGATATATACAGTGGAAAGGGCACACATTTACATATTTATAGATTCATATACATATGTACTGTATATGTGTTGACTACATAATATACTGTACAGCTAAAGGGAATCTGCAGGAAAAGTCCTTTAAGGAACCTAACATCTACAAATATTGTGCTTTTATTTCTCATGTTAATATTCGATTGTGAGTCACACTTGCGATCATCACTAACAATACTGGTGTCTTTAAACTCACATTTTAAAAGGGGGCTGCGCATATGTGAATTTCATAGGAACCTTTTCTAATCTGTTTCCATCCGCACCACTGATTAACCATCTGAATGCATCTTTTATGTTGTCATGATGGACACTATTTTTCTATCACTGTATTGTTGCTTTTAAACTTTGACAAGTATTGTTTTTGACAATATTCATTTATATTGTTTGTTAAAGAACCTTTTCCATTTTGACATGATTTGAAAACATGATGCCAATACAGGTTTCTATAGAAAGGAATTGGAATATCTTCTTATATTGGATTTTAACATTACTTCAATTGTAAAGCGTGAATCCGCTGTCTTGCAGCATTATATCTGCCTAGGACAACCTTAAACAAGATCATGCCTTCATGACTGGGTTTTTATAGGGGACGCACATCTATATACATGGTCACAAGCGTATGCATTTCAAAGTCTTTGCACCTACATTATTGAATTTGTAAACTGGAACACGCATTTGTTAACGTGAGTAGGCCTTCTATTTTTCAGATATTTCCCTCTTTTATTTGTTTAACTGTATCTGTGCTTTCAGAAAATGTAAATGGTTGAGGTGCCCACTTCAGTGTTGAAAAAGTGTAAGAAGCCATTTTTAACAAAATGCATATTGCAAATTTACTTATTTTTTTTCTTTTTTTATAAAACAGCTATATTGTGGATAAATCAGTTTTACAAAGGTTCGGAGATGCAGCTCCAGTATACAGAATACAACAATAGCTGTAAATTTTAAAGGGAAACATTAATAGAGCCTAAAGCTCTTCAGTATAGAACAGCAGCAACCTACTCCCATAAATGTATCAGAATAAGGTGTGAGGATTGCCCTCCAAGGCTACTTATTGATCACTTGTTGGTCAGATAGTCTGTTTAAAAGTCCGTTTAGAGGTCTGAGGAGGAGGTATGCTGACAATTAAATAGTGGGTTTCCACCTAATAAAATATATTTCAACAATTGAACATTGAAACAAGCAAGAAAAGAAAGGGAAAAGGACAAAAAGAATCAACCAATAAGTCCCGGTCCATCCGCGCCCCAATCAGTAAATACCATAATGTCTATTTTATATTTTAACTCCCATATCCAGTGCTATATAACCTATGGCTGTCGTTTCTATTGTTTCTATGTTGGACGTAATTAGTCCAAAGCTGTGAGAACTCAGCATAAGAATCCATTTTATCACGTTTAAGATAATAATATTCTTCTAATTCTATAATTTCAGAGACTTTCTGGGTCCACATGTCTATGGTTGGCGTTTCCCTACTTCTCCAGTTTTTGGCTATCAAAATTTTAACTCCATTAGTCAAGATATTAAATAAGTGGATGTATGGTTTATATCTGATTGTTAAGGGGGGTTTATGTAGAAGCCACACCAAAGGGTCAAGTGGTAGTTGGGTTCCCAGTATGTTCTCCACTTCCAGGATCACTTCTCTCCAGAAGTTCTGGATAGAATTGCACCACCACCACATATGAGCTGTGTCACTGTTCACGTGTTCTCATCACCAGCATTTATTGCTATGGGTGTGGTATAAGCAATGTATTTTCCTTGGAGTTAGGTACCATCTATGTAGCAATTTGTAATTGGTCTCCAGGATTGAGGAAGAGACCGAGGATCTCATCGTAACCTGAAACATCAATGTGCTTGTTTGAGGTAATATAATAACTCCTAAGTCCTTTTCCCAACTCTCTAGGTATGGGGGTATATAACCCGGTGGTGTGTGTGTTAAAAGTTTATAAATGGCTGATAATGTATGTCTCACAGGAGGTTCCCGGACACACAGGGACTCAAAGTTGGTCAGGGGTCTGACCATGTTTCTATAACCTATGTGTGTGGTTCTAAAGTGGGTAGTTTGTCAGTAAGTAAACCAATTGGTAAAACAATCATGTCCCCTTGAGAGGAGGTCGGCCTGAGAGAGTAATTATTCATTATTGGTTAATAAATGGATTGTGAAATCCCTATTTGTCGTAGCTACAGTGTCTTGGTTGGAGTAGGGTCTCACCATAAAGTCTCTGTTTTCTATTAGGGATGTCAGTGGTGATGGGATTGATGATATATAGTGAGTTGTGTTGATGATGCGTTCCCAAACCTGATAAGTCTCCTGAATTATTGGGTTGTCAAGTCTGATTTTTTTAAAGAAATTTAGACTGCTCCAGCACAACCTCCCCAAGTGTGGCCTTCCCATTATTGAGTGTTCTAGCGGGACCCATCTTTTGTATTCGAAGTGGATGTTCCAGTCTACCAATCTCTGTAGAAAGATGGCCTGGTGATAAGCAACAAGGTTTGGTACTCCCAAACCTCCCTGTGTTTTGTGAGTTATATTGCAAATTTACTTATACATCCTATGCACACTTTGTACAACAATGTCTGTTTAAGAGCAGGATATATTTATATACATAGAGATGACCTTATCTTCTAATTAAATTTAAGTTTGCTACCAAAAAATATGTATAAATCTGCAAAGACAGTTGATAACAGAATCGACTGCAACAACAGAGATGTACTGTCAAGCAATATTGCTATACTTTATTCTACGTATTCACAGTGCTTTAAAAGGATGCCTTAAATATATAATTGAAACAAAATCCAAACATATATTAACATACCAATGCAGAAGAAGTTAATTTGGCAATACCGCCCCCTGCAGATTTGCGGCCAATCGGCCACTAGCAGGGGGTGTCAATCAACCCGATCGTATTCGTGTTGATTTCTGTCTGCCGCCTCTGAGCAGGCGGACAAGTTATGGAGCAGTGATCTTTAGACCGCTGCTTCATAACTTCTGTTTCTGGCAAGCCTGAAGGCTCACCGGAAACAAGGGGTCTCAAACTCATACAGAGCTTGATAAATATGCCCCAGTGTGTCTACCATATTTATTACTGCTTATTTTGTTTCTTTTTAGGTTTACTTTTAATTTGAGTAAATTTAGTTGACTGTCTGTTTTCTTTCCCTTTTTTTTAAATAATCTATAACCAGAGATTTCACAGCATAAATGAGAATGGGGTCATCAATGAAGAAAAAGAGAGTATGAGCAGAGGTGCAAAAGAATAGAGAGGGGCAATATGTTTAGTAATATGCACATGATAAGCAAGGAAAACAATGCAGAAGATCAGAAGAAGCATCACATTGCAGTACTGGAGGAATGACAGCTGTACAATAACAGGGGTAGTGGGAGAACTTTATTAGTAAAGAAAAGCAAACAAAAAAAAACAATATTAAATACCTCTTTTGTGTAAAAGTAGTACTTGTTGCAAGCTCCCTTGAAAACAGAAAATCAAATTTTGTAGCCAGCAAATGGTGAGTATACTAGGCACTAGTGACACACTGGCAACATTATCCGATTGGTTGTGTATCCGGTGCAGACCGAGAACCTGCAAAAGCACGTATTAGGGGGGTGGAACCCATGGTTAGGTTCCTAGAGGTCGATGCGGCGCCCAAGGCTTTGATTAGAACTGAGCTCTCTGGAGCGTATCTGCCCTCGGCCATTATTGCATTATCTGATTGGTCCGTGTTTCCATAAGGTACAGGATGCACAAACCATCAGATAATGTTGCCAGTGTGTCGCTAGCGTCTTGTGTGAGTATAGACAATTTGCAGCATTTTTCAAACTTAGGTTACAGATATTGCTTTTTGGCCTCTCTAGGGAGAAATGTGATTTCAGAATATTTTTCTTTTGCATTAAGAGAAAAAAAAATAATCTGTTAACAGTAATAGTTGAAACCTCAGACTGCCTACAATAATAAGGGATTTCTTTACATAAAATCTCTTAAGTGGAAGTGTTTGGCCTGCATAGCAGAGACTTCATTAAGAGCTTTTCCAAAATGGTCAATCACTCTCAAATTATGATATACAAGGAAGTTATAATATACAGATGCAGAACAAATGTTTAACATGTCAGCAAAGTTAGTTATAAAAGAAATTATTGTAGTCATTGCTCAAAGGGGAACTATTTATCTGAAATGATGTATTTACAGTAAAAGAAAAGGAAAGTCATTTCTCGTTTCTAAAGGCACACGTTTAACACTGCCTGTGGATTTAATAGCAAGCAAACCAAGAACCATATTGTGCTGGCCACCCACACATTCTGTACAAGTATATATTGGAAAAACATTTCTAACTAAATTCAGTATATTAGAGTAGGTCCTCAGCAGAACACTGGAATGTAAAGAGGAAAATAAAATAATATATTTTATGTATATTGGCTTTAAACACAAACAAATGCTAAATGTGAAATAAGTCAGTATACAAACATCTTTATTAAATGAAAAATAGGTCACACAAAAAGTAGCACAGCAAAATAAAAGGAAAGCAAAGATTACATCTATATTAATATGCCTGATTATATATTCAGAATCTACAAAGCACCAGGAATCTCATTATGTGTTTCTTATGTTTAATATTAATCAGCTAATAATTATTCAGACTGGCCACAACATAAGCAAGTTTTAATTTTACTTATGTGATCATCTTTTCTGTAAAATTGCACATAACTAATAGTTGAATATTGCTAATGAAACATCAGTAGACAACTAATTTACACCAGTGGCCGGTAACACTGGTTCCAAACCCTCTTGTGACCCACAATGGTTTTGTAATCTCCCAATAGCCCCTATGATCCTGTAGTAACTGAAAAGATATTAGAGTTATGCTAGGGCTGATTATATATACATACAATGCTCATGTTTTCCTACAAGCTTGTGTATACAAGAAAATAAACATCAATCAGTATCTAAATTTGTTTTTAAATCAGCACCTAGTGGCATTTAAGAGAACATAAAACCTCACATTTTTCTTTCATGATTCAGATAGAACATACAGTTTTAAACCACTTTTCAAATTACTCATATTATCAAATTTGCTTCATTCTCTTGGCATCTTTTGTTGAAAGAGCAGCAATGCACTACTGGAAGCTAGCTGGACATACCGATAAACCGATGAAAAGGCTCATATATGTGCAGCAACCAATCAACATATAGCTCCAAGCTCTTGAGCCTACCTAGGTATGCTTTTCAACAAAGGATACTAAGAGAACTAAGCAATTTAGATAACAGAAATAAATTGAAAAGTTGTTTAAAATTGAATGCTCTATCTAAATCAAGACGGAAAAGTTTTTTGGCATTGTTTTTTGTTAAAGGGACAGTATACACACATTCTCATTTAACTGCATGTAACAGACACTACTATAAAGAATGATATGCACAGATACTGATATACAAATCTAGTATAAAACCTTACTTAGAAGCTCCCAATTTAGCTCTGTTGATGAGATTAGGCTGGGACATCCACTGAAAGGGGCTGAGAGCAGACCCTCCCCTACATATGAAAATACCCATTATGGGATAGATTAAAAGCTGAGCACAAAATATTGCTATAGCAAAAGTGATATTTGCACTCAAATTAGTAATACCAGCGAACGCAAATGTGCGCTGGTATTACAAGTGAGGTGCAATGTGAACGTGACCTCGCATTCGCATTGAATGGAAGCATTGCGCTCAAGAGAGTGCACTTCCATAGGCTACAATGGGAGCCTCATTCTCTTGCTGTCAGACAAGGCATGAGAACTAGTGTAGTGAAGGGGGTAAGTCGCACAGCCATGGGCAGCAAATATAAATATATATGTATATGAATATATACATATACATTTATGTGTTTATATGAGTTTATACACATATTAACACATACATATATTTGTATATAAGCATATAGATATATATTTACAGGGAACACACAGTCCCCATAGGCCGCAATGTAAAAGCACTTTTCAGTGCAGTTTGTTTTTCTAACACCCCAAACCTGCCAACTTTAGCCTCCAAAAACTGCTTAGTGCTACATTGGGAAAAAAAGAGACCTCACATGTTTATTTTGGGGGACATTTAAAAAATTGACCAGAGGTTTTTGAGCTCTAATTGCTACCACAAGCTTGCGGTAATGTCTGGTTATTTATCGTTATTTATCACCCATAAACGGGCGAATTTCCAAATATGCGGGCGCTCCTCTTGTAATCTAACCCTATACAGACAGAAATTAACAAATGGAACAGCACCAACTGAAACGGGGGGTCTGCCACAACCCCCAACAGGTAAAGCTGAAAAAAGCAAATGTCCACAGCACCAGATATCTTTACAAATCTTTTATAAAGACTAAAATACAGCAATCATGCCTGATTAAGGGGAACACCCCAAAACGTTGCTGCATTTTAGTCTTTATTAAAGATTTTTGAAGATATCTGGTGCTGTGGACATTTGCTTTTTTCACCTATACAAACAGAAGCAATCTGAAGTCTGTAGACATCAGTATACATTTATAACATTGGAGATTGGTTAGGAGTCTGAAATTCAGCACAATGTTATTTAAAAATAAGCAAAATTATATATTTTTACAACCCCCCCCCCCCCAGATGGGCTATATAAATGGATCATCTACAAAAGATTTATGCAAAGAAAAATCTAGTGTACAGTGTCCCTTTAAGGGGGCATTGCACACAGCATAATGATTCAGGGCTTGATATTTAAAACCTCGCCGGCATGGAGAGAAATCATGCAAAATCTTTGGGATTTTTAGACCCTGTATTGTAATGTAGGAGGCTCTGTTTCACATAAAGAACACTACATAGCAACATAAACATTTTTCAAGATAAAATTTGTGTTTCTTAGATTTTCAATATATCAGGCCCTAAGTAACAGTTTTATTGTGCTAGCATGGCATTTTTTGGTTCTAAAGAGGGATTTTGCCTTTATTTTTTATTTCAGGGTAGTGGAAAAAAACATTCTATTTCTTTCTTTACTGTTTTCGAATGTCACTTACGAATTTCAATGTTTATAATTTTGTCAAGGTATATGTAAGGTTAATAAATATATATTTTAATCATATGTTTTAAGATTAATAAATGTATATACATATTTTGATCATGTGTTTGACTGGTCAGTGGAGGATGATTCAATTCATTCTTAACTTGGGACTCCTGTCCCATCCTCCCACATTCAGTGTGCAAAAAGTGAAGAGGGCATCCAAGTGAGAAAAATAGAGCATTTGGTTTCATTAAAATTTAACAACGTTTTCAGGAAACCATATGTGTGATTCAGGTGCAAGGTAAGCGACCGCTCCAAACTCTCATGCCGGTCCGGACTGTGGCTCAGGGTGATGACGTCACGGACGCCGCCATGGTGTTGGCAAAATCGGACAGGTAGAGCATGCAGTGACTGGGTGCAATGCCTAAATGGGCAACGAATCGATTGCCACAATCAGCAATACAAAAATAGAACAGGCAGCACCAGCATTACATTTCAAAAAAACTTCTTTATTTTCCTTGGAGGCTAAACATGTGTGACATAGAATGAACGTCTAGACGTTCATTCTATGTCACACATGTTTAGCTTCCAAGGAAAATAAAGAAGTTTTTTTTTAAATTTAATGCTGGTGCTGCCTGTTCTATTTTTGTATAACCATATGTGTGATTGCCTGGGAATGTGAGATAAAATCTATTACCCCTCACAACGTGCCGTAGAGTCTGACTCAGGCGACATATCTTGTGAGAAAGTAACTCTGTGCATTTCAAATGCAAATAAACCATGCTATGTTGGTACCCCTGTATAACACAGATAAAAATAAATACATTTTTGCAAAGGGAACAATACTAGTTTCATATGTGTTTGGAATAATTCAAATAACCCATAAATGTATATATATGGGACTGAGACATTTTATATTTAATGAATGATTGCTATGTTGAGTAATACCTAAATCAAATACATATGAATGCTTGGATCATTTCTAATAATTATTTCTATTTTTATTGCAGACAACCATTGGTCATGGGCATCAATCTATGCACTTAGAAAGAGGTGCACTGAATACCTCAGCCTCTGTGTTTTTAAGAATATGAATAAATATTTGTGGACCTAAAAATAAATAATTAATGACACTTATTATTTTATTTCAGGTGAACCATGGGCAAAGTTCCTGCGTGCAAGAATTGTGGGAGACATAGAGCATACTATAATATATGAAAACATATTAGATGTATAAATGCCGTTAATTTCAGAAACAGGATATATTATTTTAATATAATATATTGTGTTTCATATCAAAATGATCAGAAAATTCCTAAGATATTACTTATCCAAAACAAATATTGTGAGTAGTTGTTGCAGTAAATGAATAACCATTTCATAGAACTACTGAATTAAGTTGTTAAAATGTTTAGAAATGGTATTGCATGTATTGCTGTGTTGTGCTGTCTGCTGCCACCTAGTGTTATGATGCGAAATTGCAGCCATGAGATGATTGGTTGTTGCAAGGATTCATATCCTTGGCAACATACATTTCCAAATGAACCAATCCATGTTCAGTTGCAAAGGGCCAATACGAAACAAGACTTCCGTGGGGCGTTTCCAATACTCACCAATGATGGATAATGATCAAAAAAGGGGAGGCTTAAAATCAGATGATTTAACCCCAAGCATAGAGACTGAGAGGAGGCTGCTGGCTAATCCTGGAGGAATAACTACTGTGGTTATTATTAAAGCACACAGCTACTCTTGGACTCCATATGCAATATCCCAAATTTTGAAACTCTGAGGTGAAATTGAATCTGTTGAGAAACATTGGAAACTGGATATCGATTGGTTTATTTGGTAAAGTATTAAAATTACATGTGATGTTTTAGAATAAGTTATATGCATAGTCACTACAGTTAAATTACAATTGGAAGATTGGAGAGAGCAAATTGTGCTTTTAAATTGTATTGCATAACCTTGAATAGCTCTTAGCTTGCCTATTTGTATGCAAACATTTAAAGTAAACATTTACTATTGGTGTATGTAGCAGAGTTAAGGAAATAGTTTATATTTCAAGTTAGTATTTCATAGCCTATGTATTGTTAAACTAATCCCAATCTTAAATTGTTTATCTATGCAAATATATAATAATAATAATTCAGAAGTGTATATTGTATTATTGTTTAAATTTGTATCTGGTAGGCTAAGTAATTTATCTGTGAAAGTTCTGATGTTTTAAATCAATATTGTATTAAGATTGTATTGCTTGGATTTTAAAAGTTAAAGGTTTTAGTCACATTGTGTTAACTGAATGAAAGGCTATTTGTAAATAAGGCTGATTTGTGAAGGTAAATTTTTCTGGGCTTTGTAAGAAGGATAGCATATCTTAATAGTTGGTTTTAACGTATATAATATTGTGTCATATTCTGGTATTGCAAATATATTTCAAAATGTTCATGGATATTAACTAAATAAAAGAATTCAGGTATTTATATTAATTGTATGGTTTCTAGTAGATGCATGTTGGTTAAGGGTTTCTATTTTTAAGGATAATTATTAAATATATTGTATTATAACCCTGCCATAAGCTGATATATTATTTGGAGAGCACTACTTAGATTTTCATAAATATACTGACAATTTAGATCGAATGTCCACATGCGAAATTTCGAATGTAACATTTAGTTTTAACAAATACTATTCAGAAGTTCAATAGTTAATGTGGTAGGGAATTTAGTAAATTGATACATAATAGATACAAATATATCAATTTGAATGTTTCTGTTTCTAATAATGCATAATTTGAATATTAACCTAGCAAATAATGTTATATAATTCTAGCCCCCCCCCCCCAACTGAAATCTGGACCAAATTTGATTGATTTTGATCGATATACATTAGATCAGGTTAGATCAACTGTTTTTTTTTATTGGATCTATCACACAAGAGGCGGTATTCACAATCCTAGTTTGTGTGCGGGGAAGGGTGATCACTGGGCTAGCCCCCCCCCCCCCCCTTAACTGAAATCTGGACCAAATTTAATTGATTGATAAATTTATGTTAGATCAGGTTAGATCAACTGTTTTTTTCATTAGATCTATCACGCAAGAGGCGGCATTCACAATCCTAGTATCTAAAATATGAAATATTAACAATCTTTTTCATGGGGTGCTAACCCGTAGCCAGCCGCCCTCTACAAAAATGTTGACAAAATGTTATTGGTTATGAGAGCTTCACGTTAGATCAGGTTTGATCAGCCAAAAGTTTTGTTAGGTCTAGTACAATTACTATGATTTTGCATTTTTAATGTGGGAGGCTAGCCCCCCCTCAACTGAAATCTGCACCAAATTTGATTGATTTTGATAGATATATGTTAGATCAGGTTAGATCGACTGTTTTTTTTGTTAGATCACTCAAGAGGTGGTATTCACAATCCTAGTTTGTGTGTTTGGGAGGGGTGTTCACGGGGCTAGCCCCCCTCAACTGAAATCTGGTCCAAATTTAAATGATTTTGATAGATATACATTAGATCAACTGTTTTTTTCATTGGATCTATCACGCAAGAGGCGGTAGTCACAATCCTAGTTTGTGTGTGGGGGAGGGGTGATAACTGGGCTAGCCCCCCTCAACTGAAATCTGCACCAAATTTGATTGATTTTGATAGATATATGTTAGATCAGGTTAGATTGACTGTTTTTTTATTAGATCTATCACGCAAGAGGCGGTATTCACAATCCTAGTCTGTGTGTTTGGGAGGGGTGATCATGGGGCTAGCCCCCCTCAGCTGAAATCTGGACCAAATTTGATTGATTTTGATAGATATACATTGGATCAGGTTAGATCAACGCTTTTTTTCATTAGATCTATCACGCAAGAGGCGGTATTCACAATCCTAGTTTGTGTGCGAGGAGGGGTGATCACTGGGCTAGCCCTCCCTCAACTGAAAACCTGACGGAATGTAATGTATTTTGATAGATATACATTAGATCAGGTTAGATCAACTGTTTTTATCGTTAGATCTATCACACAAGAGGTGAAGTTTTGTTAGATCTAGTCTAATAACTGAGATATTGCATTTTTAATGAGGGGGGCTAGCCCCCCTCAACCGAAATCTGGACCAAATTTGATTGTTTTTGATAGATATACGTTAGATCAGGTTAGATCAACTGTTTTTTTTTTCATTAGATCTATCACGTAAGAGGTGGTATTTACAATCCTAGTTTGTGTGCGTGGGAGGGGTGATCAGAACCGGTGATCTTCAGAGCCATCAAGTCAGTGTTTTTAAAATTGTGTTCAAGGTGACCGCTTTGTTTTTTTCTTGACTAGTTGACAGGGCCGTTTCTTGGGGCACAGTGACAGCAGCATAGCTACTTCAGAGCTTGCAGTGTGTCACAGCCTTAAGTGGGTGTATGTGTGATGCGTGTGCATATGCGTGGGTGTATGTGTGATGTGCTTGCAGATGAGTGGGTGTATGTGTGATGTGTTTGCATAAATGTGGGTGTATGTGTGATGTGCGTGCATATGAGTGTGTGTGTAAGGTGTATGTGTGATGTGCGTGCATATGAGTGTGTGTGTAAGGTGTATGTGTGATGTGCTTGCATATAAGTGTGTGTAAGGTGTATGTGTGATGTGCTTGCATATAAGTGTGTGTATGTGGGGTCTGCTTTCATACAAGTGTATTTCTGTAGTTCTGGGTGTCACACATTGGGGGATATTTACCATCCCTGCAGGTGGCCAGGTTTCATAGCAGAGTAAAATGTAATTTTGCACAAGAGGATCCAAGGAATTGAGAATGCAAATCAGCAGTGTTCAAACTCTAAAAAAGAAGAGGAAAATGAGGGGTTCTGTTGAAACCAAACCACGGTCAGGTAGACCAACTAAAATTTCAGCCACAACTGCCAGGAAAATTGTTCGGGATGCAAAGACAAACTCACAAATAACTTCAGGTGAAATACAGGACATATGGCGTGGCTGTTTCAAGATGCACAATAAGGAGGCACTTAAAGAAAGATGGGCTGCATGGTTGAGTCACCAGAAGAAAGCCATTACTACGCAAATGCCACAAAGTATCACAATACGCCAAACAGCACAGAGACAAACCTCAAACCTTCTGTCACAAAGTCATTTGGAGTGATGAGACCAAAATTGAGCTTTTTGGCCACAACCATAAACGCTACATTTGGAGAGGAGTCAACAAGGCCTATGATGAAAGGTACACCATTCCTACTGTGAAACACGTAGGTGGATCGCTGATGTTTTGGGGATGTGTGAGCTACAAAGGAAGAGGAAATTTGGTCAGAATTGATGGCAAGATGAATGCAGTATGTTATCAAACAGGACGCCTCATTTTCCACTTCTTGATTAGAGTTTGAACACTACTGATTTGCATTTTCAATTGGATATCTTTTTATATCCCTTTCCTGTTTTATACAGTTCAAAGATATGAAAGTCAAAAGGGAGACGGACCACTTTTTAGTTTACACTTATCAAAAACCTGGGTATAAAATTCAGCTCAGGTTTAGAAAACCTTGTACGAAGGCATAGAAGTGCAGACCCTTAAAGTTATATAAAGACAAAGTCTAGAGAGAGAAAGGTAGAAACTTAAATAAAGTTACTACAAACAAGACAGGGATTTCATCACAACATATTTATTATGTAAATAGAAATAAATACATCTCACCATAAATGGTTAAATATAGTGTTTCCCAAATCGTGCATACACATAACAGGCAGGATATTTGCAAGCCCATAAAAGACAAATTAACCAAAATGGTACATAAAGGTGAATGTGTTAAACAGACCTACATATCAAATCAAGAGTAATAACAAATAAACACACCATACTCTATTTAACTAAACTAAACAGACAAAAGTAATAAAGCAGTTCATGAGCTCTATTTAGGAGTATTAATGGACTGGGTGCAAGTATAGTCCAGGTAGTGTTTTACATATTCAGATTAGATTCTCCATAAGGTTATACCATGGCTTTAAATACACAGCGTCCATAAAGTAAAAAATATGGATTGACTCAGTTATGCCAACAATACAACCGTTCAGGCGGCTTTTCTCCTTCGTGATGCCGATTCCAGGCTCCAAAGGGGTTTTTTTGGCAGGCAGGTGCAGCCACTATCGATAGACATTAAACCAAAGGA
This sequence comes from Bombina bombina, assembly GCF_027579735.1. NCBI lineage: Eukaryota > Metazoa > Chordata > Amphibia > Anura > Bombinatoridae > Bombina > Bombina bombina. Next base: position 644,058,286 of record NC_069502.1, read on the forward strand.
GATCCGCTTTTTGTTATTGCAAGTTAGGAAGCACTGTAATCATCCATGCGGTCTGCAAACAAACATATCTTCCTCCAGGTACGTCATTGCCGATGCGCATTTCACCCCCCATATGACCACAACGTCATTGGAATTTCCTCAGGGCAAACGTTTGCAAACTTGCAATAACAAAAAGCGGATCTCCTTTGGTTTAATGTCTATCGATAGTGGCTGCACCTGCCTGCCAAACCCCCCCCTCCCCCACACACAATAGGATTGTGAATACCACCTCTTGTGTGATAGATCTAATGGAAAAAACAGTTGATCTAACGTAAATCTATCAAAATCAATACATTTTGGTCCAGATTTCAGTTAAGGGGGGGGCTAGCCTAGTGATCACCCCTCCCCGCACACAAACTAGGATTGTGAATACCACCTCTTGCATGATAGATCTAACGATAAACACAGTTGATCTAACCTGATCTAACGTATATCTATCAAAATCAATCAAATTTGATCCCGATTTCAGTTGAGGGGGGGGTAGCCCAGTGATCACCCCTTCTCCGCACACAAACTTGGATTGTGAATACCGCCTCTTGCGTGATAGATCTAACGTAAAAAACAGTTTATCTAACCTGATCTAGCGTATATCTATCGAAATCAATCAAATTTGGACCAGATTTCAGTTGAGGGGGGGTAGCCCCCTTATTAAAAATGCAATATCTCAGTAATTAGACTAGATCTAACAAAACTTTTGGCTGATCAAACATGATCTAACATGGAGCTATCATAATCAATAACATGTTGTCATCATTTTTGTTGAGGGGGGGGGGCTGGCTACGGGTTAGCCCCCCTGAAAAAGATTGTTAATATTTCATATTTTAAATACTAGGATTGTGAATACCGCCTCTTGCGTGATAGATCTAATGAAAAAAAAAAAAACAGTTGATCTAACCTGATCTAACGTATATATATATATATCTAAATCCATCAAATTTGGTCCAGATTTCAATTGAGGGGGCTAGCCCCCTCATTAAAAATGCAATATCTCAGTAATTAGACTAGATCTAACAGAACTTTTGGCTGATCAAACCTGATCTAACGTAGAGCTATCATAATCAATAACATTTAGTCAACATTTTTGTTGTGGGGGGCTGGCTACAGGTTGCCCCACCTGAAAAAGATTGTTAATATTTCCTATTTTAGAGTAGATCTAATGGTAAAAAACAGTTGATCTAACAAATAGAATGATCATTTGTTAAAATTTTGAATATGGGTGGCAAACCCGGGTGAGATTTTATAATATTTATGTTTATAATTTCAAAGGGACATTCAATTTCTTTTATGAAATAAAAATGTATGCTCTCTTAGAATTATGAAATAAAAATGTATGCTCTCTTAGAATTATGAAATAAAAATGTATGCTCTACTAGAATAATGAAACAAAAATGTATGATCTATTAGAATCATGAATTAAAAATGTATGCTCTACTAGAATAATGAAACAAAAATGCATGCTCTATTAGAATCATGAAATAAAAATGTATGATCTATTAGAATCATGAATTAAAAATGTATGCTCTATTAGAATCATGAAATAAAAATGTTGCATTTCATGTCCCTTTAAAGAACCTGTAATTTAAAAACATAAAAATCTGTTCAAATGTAGACATGTGTGCATTTTTTTCTTATCTATGAAACATATGCTCTATTAGAATCATGAAATAAAAACGTATGCTCTACTAGAATAATGAAACAAAAATGCATGCTCTATTAGAATCATGAAATAAAAATGTATGATCTATTAGAATCATGAATTAAAAATGTATGCTCTATTAGAATCATGAAATAAAAACGTATGCTCTACTAGAATAATGAAACAAAAATGCATGCTCTATTAGAATCATGAAATAAAAATGTATGATCTATTAGAATCATGAATTAAAAATGTATGCTCTATTAGAATCATGAAATAAAAATGTTGCATTTCATGTCCCTTTAAAGAACCTGTAATTTAAAAACATAAAAATCTGTTCAAATGTAGACATGTGTGCATTTTTTTCTTTAAACGGTTAGTTAAACCTTGTAATTTCAAGACATTTCTTTTGTTTTGCTATAGAATAACATGTCAGCCAAGTCTAAACGTTTTTAAAACAAATTGACATCTTTTTCCTTATTTATAGGAACCAATCCAGAAACAAGTCTGCAGACAACAAGGGTAACTGTAGTCATAAAGTAAGTATAAAATGTATTGTTTTTTAGTAGTTATTAGATAAATCCAATTAGGGACATATATGTAGCTGGTTTAGCCTTGAAAAAGCAGCAGGGTGCATTTCAAGTTCTGAAAACCCCCACATTTTCAGAGCTAAATTACTTGAGAAGGGACAACATAAATAATGAGAGTATAATGCAAAATTGTTTCATTACAGATAACTAAACATTTTATATATACAATTTCAATGTATTTACTGTCCCTGTAATATAATAAATTGGATAAAACTAGGCCATCCTTTCTTTAATAACTTGTTTTCAGTAAGGCAAGGAAAGCTAACATTTTTCAAACATTGGAAATGGTATTGATTAAATGGCATAAAGTATTGTGGGATTATAATTTATTCGAGAAATATCTCTCCCTAATTATGATTCCCTAAGTAAGGCCTGAGCATCAACAACGTTCCATCCTTTGTGATGACTGACAGTGAATTTATATTGGGATGGAATGCTATCTAGTCTGACTACTCAAAAAGACTAATGAAGATGCTAGTTATTTATAAAAAAAGCAGCATCTGGATAATCTCAGGAAGGAGATCACAACAAGATTCAAATGGCTTTGTGTCCCCATAAGGAATTTAAGAGAATGAACAGAATATTGAATGACACGTGGACATCTGTGAAAAAAAGAAACTGATCATAGAAAGAAAAGGAATGTCTGGGCTATACAAATGATACAAAATATCTGTGCAATACCAGGAGGAAACACATTAAACATAGGGAAATTAAGACCAAACGTAGCAACAGAGGATAGAGAAAAATGTAACCATTTTTGGGCAATTCATTTTCCTCTATAGAGGAAAATAACCCCACTACCATAGTCCATCAGTCACAATTACAAGAAAAAGACATAGAGAATGTAGCAGGATAGGAACCAGTAACTATTTTCCAGAAGAAGGTAGCAAGTTAAGTGTGGTAAAACAAAATAATAAGTCTGTATGGCTTCTAACCAGGCTTTTTTAAATCAACAGTAAAGAAGGAATACAAAGAGAAAAGTAACAAAAAGCAAAATAGGTTGAGAAAAATAAAAAATAAAAGTCAGTACAATATATGATGGTTATTATACATTAATGGACAAAACGGATGAAAAATGAATGATTGACAAAATCAATTTGTTCTTTCATTCATGCCATTTAGAGCCAACAAAGGTACAGGAATAGGGTGGAAGGAGTTATATTGTTTAGTTAATAAGCTCCTTTGTTTGTAATTATTTACAGGGGGCGTTAGAGACAGATGGTCAGGCACTAAATGCTGTATTTTAGTTGTGCCAGAGTTGCATCTTCTTTTAACATTGAAAAAATTGTTAATTTAATTGTTCTAATTCTGTTATGTAAGATTTGTGTTAATTTTAATTTCTATTTTAGCTGTTCCCATTGAAAGTAACGGTAACAATCCAATATTCCTCCAAACCAAATGCCTGCATGGACGAAATTCAGCCAAAAAAATGTTTGAAAAAATCCAAAACAAATTTTTCCGTACAAAACACATTTTTCACTTCTGCATATGTCTAATGTTTATATAGCGCAAGACATTGACTGAGGATGGGCTAGACTTTATGCCTAGGTCTTAAAGGACCAGTAAATACAGTACATTTGCATAATCAGCAAACGGATGATAAAAAGACAATGCAATAGCAGCTAGTCTTAACTTCAAATGAGTAGTAGATTTTGTTCTACAAAAAAATCAAAGTTAAATCTATTTCCACTCCCACTGCATCATGTGACAGACATTAGCCAATCACAAATGCATATATGTATATTCTGTGAATTCTTACACATGCTCAGTAGGAGCTGGTGACTCTTAAAAGTGTAAATATAAAAACACTTTGCACATTTTATTTATGGAAGTTAATTGGAAAGTTGTTTAAAATTGCCTGCTCTATTTGAATCATGAAAGTTTAATTTTGACTTGAGTGTCCCTTTTTACTTTAACTTCAGCCTCTTCAAAGCAATTGTTGATCATAATTGATTTCTATGTAATTTAAAACAAAAACGTTTATCAAAATAGAGATTAAACTGCTTTTTTAAAAAGAGGATACAATAAATATTTGTTAATTGGGTTCCGCATTTCAAAACAGTTGAGGTCATGTTTGATGATGATATAGATTACCTAAACCTTTTAGAACTACAGTTTGAGACAAATAAGGTTGTAATTGATGAGAAAATTGGTAGAAGATAAATGTATAATTAAATACAGGTGGCCCTCGGTTTACAACAGTTCAATTTACACCGTTTCATAATAACAACCTTTTTTACAGTCATGTGACTGCTATTGAAAAGCATTGAGAAGCAGTGCATTGATTAAAATAGCCAGTAGGTGGAGCTGTCCGCTTGTGTTGCAGCAAAGCCAAGCAAGCTGAAATTAATCAGTTTAACCAGACCTGAGCTATTGAGCAGATTTCAAAGGAACAAGATCTTCTTGTCTATAAATCAGTCCAGATTGGAATGCATAGAAAGAACTGTTTGCAGAAAAATGCAAGTGAACTCTGTGTTGTGTGATTATTTTATTAGGTTTATAATGCTGTTTAGCAAATGTTTTTGTTCATTTAACTTAGTTTAATTATATATTCTGTGTTGTGTGATTATTTTATTAGGTTTATAATGCTGTTTAGCATTTAAAGTCCTCATTTCAAAGCTTTAAAAATAATATATTAGGTGTTACTTATGACAATTTTGAGATGGGCCTGGAACCTAACTCCCTCACTTCCCATTGACTTACATTATAAACTGAGTTTCAATTTACAACTGTTTCGATTTACAACCATTCCTTCTGGAACCTAACCCCGGTGTAAACCGAGGGCTACCTGTATTTATGGTTAAGATGGAATATAACATTTTAAGAGACTTCTCAATTTACTTTTATCATCAAATTTACTTCTTTCTCTTGGGGCATTTGTTAAAAAGCATAACAAGGTAGGCTCAGAAGCAGCAGTTTACTACTGTGAGACTCTTATCATTATCATGAAATTGAAACAAAGTGGAAACAGCACCAGTATCAATCTTGACACAGGCATGGACATGAATTACCAATCTCTAATTAATACAAATAAACAAGATTGTCCAGCCATATAATTTACATAAGATGGACCTTCATTAGGGTCCAAACTGAAATGACATTTTAAGCTATTAATTGCCTATTAATCATGTCTTTTCTTGTTATTTGCTTACCAAATGTGTTCAGCTCCCAGTAGTGCATTGTAGATCTGGATCTCACATTAACTATGTGGTTAAACCTAAAACGTTTCTTTCATGATTCAGATACAGCATACAAAAAATAAAGGTTCCAATCTAGTTCTATTATGAAAATTATGAATGTGTGGTATGAATGTGTTATCCAATGGGAGATGAATGCTACTTATTTAAATTAATATTGTGGTTAAATAAGTTAATATCTATGAAGAAGGCATAAGCTGAAATACAATAGACAGCGTTCAGCTTCATTCCTGCAGGGTGAGGATTGTATTTAGATTTTTTTGCTACACTTTAAAGGGACATTGTACACTAGATTTTTCTTTGCATACATGTTTTGTAGATGATTCATTTATATAGTCCATCTGGGAGTGTTTTTTGTAACAATTTTGTTTAGTTTTGCTTATTTTTTAATAACATTGCGCTGATTTTCAGACTTCTATCCAAGTATCAGATGTAGACTGGTGTCTACAGACTCCAGCCTGCTCTTCTTTGTGTAATGGGTATTTTCATATGCAAGGGAAGGGGGAGGATCTGTTCTTCCTGCTTTCTTAGCCCCTTTCAATGTGTGTCCCAGCCTAACCCCGTCAACAGTGCTAAACTGGGAGCTTGTTCTAAGTATTTTTTTTAAATGTCTTATACTGGATTTTTAGATCAGTATCTGTGCATATTCTTCTTTATATGAAACGAGGAAAAGGAAGCGCTGAGTCTTGCAGTGGATACACAAAGTTTATTTAAGAACAGGCTTCCATGGGAAACATAAGGTAGACTCCTATCTGACGCGTTTTGTGCATTCTTCTTAATAGTAGTGTCTATTACATGCAGTTTTATGAAAATTTGCGTATATTGTCCCAGTTTTGTAACTGGTCCTTAAAAAAAGAGTGTCTCTAACTGTACACTACTTTTTAATGTTTTTTATCTGCTTGAATTGTCAAAAAAATATTTAACAAGTATACTATGTATTATATTTTAAATCTGTTTTCCAAACAAGAATAAACTGTAGTATTTGTGCTGCAATGTTTTACTTCTGCCAAAATTATGTCAAATACTGTTATATAGAATTTGCTGCATGAGATATGACATTCTTGTTTAATATCTTTCATGGCCCATCAGTTGTTTTACAATCTTGTCAACGTTATGAAAACTGAAGAGACAGGTAATATTATATTTCAATCCTTACCACTGAGAGATCTATTGCCTATTTACTTGGAAAAAGATGGCTTTACTCATACTTCTCTCAACAAACAAATCTCTGAGGGATCTATGGAGCAGATCACTACAGTTTAGTAAGTTATGCTGAACCCATTCCAGAGCATGTGAGACATGGGGGCCCTGTACAATGTGTGGACAGACAAACTATATCTGGACTCAGATGCTATCCCTAACCCCACTGGTGGCACCATTAATTATACAGCAGCCAATTATCAATGCACAGCCACCCGCATCGCTTTCCCAGTAGCCTGGTGAGGGAGAAACTGTACTATTGGAATTCTTGATGGAGTTGTTGTTGGAGATACTCTATCAGATAGTGGGTGTATCTCACACATGGATGTTTTCTAACATACTTCCTGATGTTTTTAGTGTTATACTGGATGAAGCTGCTCTGTATGAGGACCTGGTGAGAGGACAGGGGGATATTATGACTATATTTATTATGGTCTGGCAATGGGTTGGTGTGGGTTAAATGCATTTTCAATATGTGGGACTTTTGGGGAGGATCTCGATCCTGCTGGATTCTGAGTAAGTACACTCTCACAGGAATGGGATCTAGTCTTCTTCACATTTAGCCTGTAATTTGCCCAATTCAGAAAGAAAATATTCAAAGATCCTGATTGTAATGAATTGTGTATTTATTTATTGATGTATGTAGCAGCCTATACCTTTCATGTGTTATTCTAATATAGCTTTTCAGTATTGTACTAGCCTCTATACTTGCATGATATTCTCTTAAAGTAGCATATAGGATGTCTTGCAGAAGGTAACAATATGAGAAGTACATTTGCTCACTAGTTTTTCAAAAAGAACAATTGATTCATTGAGATCGTATCCTGTTTAATAGGAGTTTCTATTTCCCCTCCATATACACAAGCACAACTCAGTCATCCTTTTGTTGTCTGTTTCTAGCCATTACAAATATCCCTATAATTGAGACCTTAGCTCCTCTTTGAGTTAGAATTAACATTTAAGTGTAATATTCAATTCTATTTCAATATCTATCCATTGGCGAGTGGAAATTTAATGGTGGCAAGTAAAAATTAAAGAGTGAATGTTGAATCAATATTAACAAACTGTCTGACATCGGATGGCATCTTGTAAGTAGCAAAGTTAGCACATTGTATTTGCAAAATGTGCACTCCTTTTCCAGCACTGTCAAACACTCATTTTGGGCTATGTGCTATAACTATTATCTAAAGGAATATTATACATCCATCAAAGGGTAAGGATACGTTATTCCTCTAGGGCTGTAGGGACTCCATTAGTGCTTAGACTGATAATTCTGAGAGGGTAAATGGGGGCAGAGAGAGAGAGATTGTAGTGAAAGTGGAGAAGGAGAGAGATAAAAGAGAGTAGAGAAAAAAAGAGACTGTAGAGAGAGAAGGGAAATAAAGAAAGTAAAGAGAAGATATGGGCTGAGAGAGAAAGGAGAGTTTAAAAAAGGAGTCTGAAGAGAAGAGGGAGTGGAGAAAGAGCGTTAATAGAGAAGGGAGAAATGAAGGTCATTAAAAAAAAAAATCTCCACGTCTGTTATAACCTTCAATGACTGTCAGCACTCTCTGCATTTTCTCAGTTTAACAACTTCCGTTTTTTATCCAGCTGTTGTCTTTCCCAGTCCTAGTTGATGTTGCTAACGGCTATGCACTTATTTTTGTTAATGTATTACTGTATGTAGGATTATTTAATTTTAAAACAATATTAAATATTACAGCACAATATAGTGTTTCACAATGGCTAAACATAAGCAAAGAGGTAGTGGAGTAGTGGTGTGGTTGGGATCAGAAGTGGCGAGTAACATTTTGGCCTAACTAGTAGCTTAGGACTTGAAATTGTGAGCCCTGTATATATATATACTGTATACAACGATATGTATAGGAATATCTATTTATAAATATTTAGAACATATTCCCTTATGTGAAAAACATTGGAATGTGAAATATTTACACTTTATTATTATTTATTATTAAATATGAATATTGCATAAATATGATTTTACAGATTTTCAGCTACTTGACTGCTAAGGGCTCCAATACACTTATATATATGTCTATATATGTATACATATGTATTTATGTGTTTATATGTGCATATATGTCTGCAAATACATAAATACACATATAAATACATATGTTTACACACACACACACATATATATGAAACGCGTCAGCTGGTTTCCACTCACAGGGGACTCACAATTACCATGGTTGCATTTTTTTAGATGTCAATTTTATAGATGTCAATTTTTAACTTTTTGGATGATATGTAATAAAGTTTATATTTTTTACCCACGGATCTAGTGCTCCTGGATTCTATTGTTTTACACACACACATATATATATATATATATATATATACACAGTATCTTACAAAAGTGAGTACACCTCTCACATTTTTGTAAATATTTTATTATATCTTTTCATGTGACACCCCTAAGTGGAAATGCCTAAATTTGGCCCAAAGTGTCAATATTTTGTGTGGTCACCATTATTTTCCAGCACTGCCTTAACCCTCTTGGGCATGGAGTTCACCAGAGAGTCACAGGTTTCTATGGGAGTCCTCTTCCACTCCTCGATGATGACATCACAGAGCTGGTGGATGTTAGAGACCTTGCACTCCTCCACCTTCCATTTGAGGATGCCCCATAGATGCTCAATAGGGTTTAGGTCTGGAGACATGCTTGGTCAGTCCATCACCTTTAACTTTAGCTTCTTTAGCAAGGCAGTGGTCGTCTTGGAGGAGTGTTTGGGGTCATTATCATGTTGGAATACTGCCCTGCAGCCCAGTTTCTGTAGGGAGGGGATAATGCTCTGCTTCAGTATGTCACAGTACATGTTGGCATTCATGATTCCCTCAATGAACTGTAGCTCCCCAGTGCTGGCAGCACTCATGCAGGCCTAGACCATGACACTCCCACCACCATGCTTGACTGATGCAAGACACACTTGTCTTTTGTACTCCTCACCTGGTTGCCTCCACACACGCTTGACACCATCTGAACCAAATAAGTTTATCTTGGTCTCATCGGACCACAGGACATGGTTCCAGTAATCCATGTCCTTAGTCTGCTTGTCTTCAGCAAAACTGTTGTGCATCATCTTTAGAAAAGGCTTTCTTCTTGGACGACAGCCATGCAGACCAATTTGATGCAGTGTGCGGCATATAGTCTGAGCACTGACAGGCTGACCCCCCACACCTTCAGCCTCTGCAGCAATGCTAGCAGCACTCATACGTATATTTCCCAAAGACAACCTCTGGATATGACGCTGAGCATATGCACTCCACTTCTTTGGTCGACCTTCGCGAAGCCTGTTCTGAGTGGAACCTGTCCTGTGAAACCGCTGTATGTACTTGCCCACCGCGCTGCAGCTCAGTTTCCGGGTCTTGCCAATCTTCTTATAGCCTAGGCTATCTTTATGTAGAGCAACAATTCTTTTTTTCAGATCCTCAGAGAGTTCTTTGCCATGAGGTGCCATGTTGAACTTCCAGTGACCAGTATGAGAGAGTGTGAGAGCGATAACACCAAATTTAACACACCTGCTCCCCATTCACACCTGAGACCTTGTAACACTAATGAGTCACATGACACCGGGGAGGGAAAATGGGTGATTGGGCCCAATTTGGACATTTCCACTTATGGGTGTACTCACTTTTGTTGCCAACAGTTTAGACATTAATGGCTGTGTGTTGAGTTATTTTTAGGGGAGAGCAAATTTACACTGTTATACAGGCTGTACACTCACTACTTTACATTGTAGCAAAGTGTCATTTCTTCAGTGTTGTCACATAAAAAGATATAATAAAATATTTACAAAAATGTGAGGGGTTTATTCACTTTTGTGAGATACTCTGTATATATATATATATATATATATATATATATATATATATATATATATATATACTATATATATATATATATATATATATATATATATATATATATATATTTAGACATGTATATGTATGTATCTCTATGTTAAAGCCCTTTGCAACATTTTTTTCTAACGCCTGAGACCTCATATCTTTGAGCCCTTATAACTTTTTAATGCAATATTTTTTTAATTTTTTTTTTAATTAGACAGTGTTATTATGAGTGTAACTGTATTTTTAAATGTATTTTTGATGTGTTTTATGCAACTTTTTATATAAGCATAACAGTTAACCAGCTATGAAGTGGCACTATCTCGAAGCACCTTAAATTAAATTGTGCTTGAGCAAACGCGTTTACTTTCAACTTTGTTTAACCACGCTTTTTCCGACTTCCCACAATAAACCCTTTTTCGCTTGGCGACAACAGTTTGTTCGCCACTCAGAATCTGGCCCAAGGTGGGAAATGTTTTTGAATAATCATTAAGAGAACCGTCAAACTACAAGAAGCAAATTATCACAGTGACGTATGATAATCTGCTAGAGGTAGTTGTCAGAGAGTAGAGGTGTGTTAAAAGGGAAAGGGAGGATATATGTGAGAGATTAGGGATAAAGTAAATAATCTGTTGGAAAAGGTGGATATTCTTTATGAGGGGCTCAGGCGAGGGATTAGGGATATAATGCTTAATAAATGAAGAAGGAAGTAATCAGGGAGTGGGTGACCAAGGAGAAGAATAATCTGTGTCAGGGGGTTCTTAAGTAAATTGTAGACAGATAAGAAGGCGTTCATGAAAATGGTGGCTATATTGTGACATTGCGAGAGGATGACAGAGATTTCAAAGCTCTTTAATCTATTCTTTAATTTTTCTTTCATGATTCAAACAGAACATACCATTTTAAACAACTTTCACATTTACTTCTATTATCTAATTTGCTTCATTCTCTTTATATCCTTTGTTTAAAAGTATATCTAGATAGGCTCAGGAGCTTGGAGCTAGCTGCTGATTGCTGGCTGAACTTGTATGCCCATTTTCATTGCCTTACAAATGTGTTTAGCTAACTCCCAGTAGTGCATTGCTGCTTCTTCAATAAAAGATACCAAGAGAATGAAGCAAAATTGATAACAGAAGTAAATTGGAAAGTTGTTTAAAAATCTATAATATATCTGAATCATAAAACAAAAAATGTGGGTTTTATGCCTACTCCAGCTTGCTCCTGTTTGTGTAAAGAGTCTTTTCATATGCAAAGGAAGGAGGAGGGGGAGTGTCTGCTATTTCCCACTTGAAGTGGGTGTTCCAGTAACCTTTTAAACAGAGCTAAACTGGAAGCTTCTAAGTAAGTTTTTAAACAATTTTATACTGGATTTTTATATCAGTATCTGTGCATCTTATTCTTTATAGTAGTGTCTATTACATGCAGTTATATGAAAATGAGTGTATACTGTCCCTTTATGGTGTATACAACCAAAGCTCTCTCACAGCAGTCACTGCAACTTGGGATTTCCACCTACTGCTCTCTTCTTCTTCCCTTCTCTTCTTTTCAACCCTAGTGTTCTGCACATGTGTGAATTAGCCTCATAACCCACAAATATAAGGGGTAGAAAAGGGGTTAAATTCATGTTTCATGTGTTCTTAACAATCTATCATGAAATAAATAATTTAGGCTTCATGTCCCTAAGTGCCATACAGTAGATCACAAGATGTAATTGTTATTTCCTATTCTCTTTATAATCAGTAATTATAACCTGAAATTATTACATGAAAATCTACAACAAATAAATGTAATTACAAACAGCTGACAGTGTCCGTTAAAAAGAAAAGCACTTTCATGTAATTTTTTTAGGCCATGGGAAGAGCTGGGGGCCGTTGAACCTTCAAAGAAGGCTCTTTACCAATTGTGTTTCAGCAAAAGAATAATAATAATATGTGTTGCACGTGCACAGGTAGATCACACTGACAGGCTTCACAAAAATATAGCCATTTTACTAAACTCTATTTACACTTGCTATGTTTAAATTATATTGTTCATATCATCCATGTTATGAATGCAAAGCCTGCTCAAGACATTGTGTTGCCTGGGTCCATTACTGAAATGACCCCCCCCCCCCATAACTCTCCATTCACTACAATCTAAACCATAGTCGGCACTGCAGTATCAGATATGAAGGTTTGCAGGATCCACATAGGAACATACTGATGTCCATCTGATGGACCCCAATATAAAAATGAGTTCTCCTTATGTGCTACCAATGACCTACCTAACACCATCGTAAAGCTATCTGTAGATACCATTAATCAGCAGCACAGCCCTATAACAAGGGCATCTAAACTTTATGGATATACAAACTTTATGGATACACTATCTACCTATTTATTCATTTTGTCAGTGTGACCTATTTGTTTAAAACTTTGAGTTTGTAATTATTGTGCTCAAATACCACAATATGCTTACTATATTTTTTGTTGTTGCCTTAAGCCAAATATACACGTGACTAAAACATTTACACTTTTCTGTAGCTCTGAATCTATAGTATCCCTTCTGCATATGGGTAAATGTGAAAGCCTACAACAATTTTGTAGCCTACTGGTCAGTCCTCAAAGATCGACTGGTAGATTGCAACCTACCTTTTGGTTTGAGATAGTAGTAACAAGGATGCTTATTGTTTAATGTGATGGACTTGCTATACAGCCAGGGATGTATGGAGAAATTATTTTAAAAGCACATCTCATTTCTTAGTAACCAGATAACACCTGCCCCATTAACGACATTTACTTTAAAAAATCCATTACATCAATATTGAAATAAAAACTCAATCTAGTGATTCAGAGCTATCTAGAAACCAGATGCTGTTTATTCCACAAAGAAGACACATACAATTATAATAAAATTAAAAGAAAAATATAAGGGTCTATGCATAACAGAGTGGGTATGCACTGACTATAAACTAGACAACTCTGATAAAATATCTGACTTGATAAAAGTCAGCTTTTCTGAAAATGTAAGTCATTTCTAAAGTCACTCTTTACAACCAACTTGCACATGCTCAGTCATCTAAATCTAACTTCTTACTAACAGTGTAGGAAGTTGGCTTTCCAAAAATAATGTAACAGACTTATTAAATAACAACTTTAAAGGGACAGTAAAGTCATAATTAGACACTCATAATTTAGATTGAGCATACAATTCTAAACAACTTTCCATTTTACTTTTGTTATTTAATTTACTTCCGTCTCTTGTTTTCCTTTGCTGAAAGATTTATCTAGGTAAGCGCAGGAGCAGCAAAGCTGCTGATTGGTGGCTGCATATATATACCAATTGTCATTGGTTTATGTGTTCAGTTAGAAACCAGTAGTGCATTGCTGCTCCTTCAACAAATTATACAAAGAGAATGAAGCATGTTAGATAATTTAAGTAAACTGGGAAGCTGTTTAAAATTGTATGTTGGTCTTGTGTCTTGTCCTTCTTATTTTGGAATGTGTTATTTTAACTGGTTTCAATAAATATGTGGATTTTAACTTTCCCCTGAGTGCTGCTTATCATGGTTTTCTTAAAATTGTATGTTCTACCTAACTCATGAAAGACAAATTTTGGGTTTCATGTCCCTTTAAAGTTTAAATTGATGATTTTAAAATCACATACAGAACACCTCCTTACTTGGTATATTTAGGGTTTAAAAATTTAATTATAGAAAGTAAAAGGTGTAAATGGTTAGAAGCATATGTTTGTGTAAAATTGTGCAAAATAATAATTATTATTTCCCATAACAATACTTTGCAGAGATACATTTTAGAAGATCAATGCCAAAGCATTCATTTTAAATCAGTTTAATAGTAGTGGGTATGCCTTTTTATTAGGTATTGCACATCATTTAAACTTAGAGAAAATTAGCGTATGATATCAGCGTATAATAAAATCTCACAAAGCCAATGGTGAAAACAGAGGATCCCTAAAACCTCTATAAATGCAATAGATTACAGAAATACCCTCATAAACAGAGAGACATTATACCATAGCGCTATAAAAAATACAGCCTAACGTACATTTATATGGCAAAAAATATGAGATAATTTGTATAGGAATATAGATAGCAACAATTTAATCTGAAACTAAAGTATCATAAAAACATAAAAACAGAAACTGGAAGAGTGCAGTATCCAGTTAAAAAACAGTTAAAAATAAAACATAAAAACATATACAAGTTAAAAAATATACAATTTAAAAACCATACAAACAAAAGTCCATGTCGGAATAGTAGATAGGAATCCAGCAGGTGTTACCTAAACAGGTATTTTGACAAGATGCTGGAATTAAAGAAAAAATCCCAAATCACAAAATACGCAAGAACCAAATTTAAGGTGTGTATTTCTTGCTTACACCAGGAGGGGGTTCTTGTTTTTCTTAAGAGCACGGGACTATTGCTCTTAAGAAATACAAGAATACACTCCCAGTGTAAGTAAGAAATACACCCCTTAAATTTGGTTCTTGCATATTTTTTTCCTTTTGAACAGCCAATAGAATTTCAGTAGCTCTTATCCTATTGGCTGATTTGAATTTAACACTGCAAAGTACGCCATCTTGAATCGCGTTGTTTGCATTGAAGCTTCAGTTTACGGTGGCGACCGTAAGAAGGGGAGCTCCACGTCAGATGTCTTCAGGATGGACCCGCTCTGCGCCAGCTGGATGAAGATAGAAGAGGCCACCTGGATGAAGACTTTGCCGTTTGGATGAAGATAGAAGAGGCCATCTGGATGAAGACTTCGCCGGCTGGATGAAGATAGAAAAGGCCGCCTGGATGAAGATAGAAGAGGCTGCCTGGATGAAGACTTCTTGTCGCCTGGATGATGACAATTGGTACCTTTGGTTCTGATCTCTGTTTAAGTACCATGGTTAGGCACATTTTTATTTATCTCAACTTAAAGGAACAGTAAAGTCATAATTAGACATTCATGATTTATACAGAAAAGACAATTTTAAACAACTTTCCAATTTACTTCCATTATTTAATTTGCTTCTCTTGTTATCCTTTGCTGAAAGGTTTATCTAGGTATGCTCAGGAGCAGCAAAGAACCTAGGTTCTAGCTGCTGATTGGTGGCTGAATATATATACCGATTGTCATTGGCTCACCGATGTTTAGTTAGAAACCAGTAGTGCACTGCTCTTCCTTCAACAAATGATACCAAGAGAATGAAGAAAATGTGATAATAGAAGTAAACTGGAAAGCTGTTTAAAATGGTATGTTCTAACTAAATCATGAAAGAAAATGTTTGGGTTATATGTCCCTTTAAATGGACTAACCACTCTGAATGATATTTGACAATCAGTTTGGCTGATGCTTTCTCTTTTTCTTTCTTTCTGTTTCTCTTATACTTAAAGGAAGATTAGAGTAAGAAAATAATGTGTTCTATATTGGTAGTACAGTGTATTTTCAGACAAAACACTGCAGTAAAACCTCAATCAGTTCCGGGGGTAGCATGGGACTTGGGTGAAGGGTTGAAGGATGGTATATTACATTTACTTCCTAGTTTATTTAGTCATTGACATAAATTTTAACCCTTTCCTGCCGAGGTTAAAGTGTCTACATCGGAACAACTGTTCCGATGTAGACAAATTGAAATCACGCGATTGTGCACATGATCGCAAGATTTCAATTATTGGATCGGGTCTCGGGGGTGTCCCTTTAATGCTAGCAACGCCCTCCAGACCACGATCAAATCCAGGAAGTGCAGTAGGCTTCAGGACAGCCTTTGGCTATGACGTTGTATTCCGTCATAACGGCGCTAAAGCCCAGCGCTGTTTGGACGGAATACAACGGCATAACGGCGGCAAAAGATTAAAGGAGTAAATCTGTCAAAATAAAAAACTGCTTTATCTACACAAAGCAATTTATTTTCTGACTTATTCTGAAAAGCTATTGTGACCCCTTATTATAGCACGCTTACAAAACTCCTTCCTATATTATAGTACACTCACAAACCTTCTTCCTATATTATAGTACACTCACAAACCTTCCTCCTATATTATAGTACACTCACAAACCTTCTTCCCATATTATAGTACACTCACACACCTTCTTCCCATATTACAGTACGCTCACAAACCTTCCTCCTATATTATAGTACACTCACAAACCTTCTTCCTATATTATAGTACGCTCACAAACCTTCTTCCCATATTACAGTACACTCACAAACCTTCTTCCTATATTATAGTACACTCACAAACCTTCTTCATTATTATAGTACGCTCACAAACCTTCTTCCCATATTACAGTACGCTCACAAACCTTCTTCCTATATTATATTATGCTCACAAACCTTCTTCGTTTATTATAGTACGCTCACAAACCTTCTTCCTATATTATAGTACACTCACAAACCTCCTTCTTATATTATAGTACACTCACAAACCTCCTTCCCCTATTATAGTACGCTCACAAACCTTCTTCCTATATTATAGTACACTCACAAACCTTCTTCCTATATTATAACACACTAACAAACCTACCTATATTATAGTACACTCACAAACCTTCTTCCTATATTATAGTACACTCACAAAACTCCTTCCCATATTATAGTACACTCACAAACCTTCATCCCATATTATAGTACACTCAAAAACCTTCTTCCTATGTTATAAAACACTAAC
Organism: Bombina bombina; assembly: GCF_027579735.1. Classification (NCBI taxonomy): domain Eukaryota; kingdom Metazoa; phylum Chordata; class Amphibia; order Anura; family Bombinatoridae; genus Bombina; species Bombina bombina. Next base: position 644,075,455 of record NC_069502.1, read on the forward strand.
AAACCTTCCTATATTATAGTACACTCACAAACCTTTGTCCTATATTATAACACACTCACAAACCTTCTTCCTATAATATAGTACACTCACAAACCTTCTTCCTATATTACAGCACACTCACAAACCTTCTTCCTATATTATAACACACTAACAAACCTTCCTATATTATAGTCACTCACAAACCTTCTTCCTATATTATAATACACTAACAAACCTTCCTATATTATAGTACACTCACAAGCCTTCGTCCTATATTATAACACACTCACAAACCTTCTTCCTATAGTATAGTACACTCATACACCTTCTTCCTATATTATAACACATTCACAAACCTTCTTCCTATATTATAGTACACTCACACACCTTCTTCCTTTATTATAGTACACTCACAAACCTTCTTCCCATATTATAGTACACCCACAAACCTTCCCATATTATATTACACTGCCAAACCTTCTTCCCATATTATAGTATGCTCACAAAACTTCTTCCTATATTATACTACACTCACAAATCTTCTTCCTATATTATAGTACACTCACAAACCTTCCTATATTATAAAACACTCAAAAATCTTCTTCCTATATTATAGTACACTCACAAACCTTCTTCCCATATTATAGTATGCTCACAAACCTTCTTCCTATATTATAGTACACTCACAAACCTTCTTCCTATATTATAACACACTCACAAACCTTCTTCCTATATTATAGTACACTCACAAACCTTTCCATATTATAGTACACTCACAAACCTTCTTCCTATATTATAACACACTCACAAACCTTCTTCCTATATTATAGTACACTCAAAAATCTTCTTCCTATATTATAGTACACTCACAAACCTTCTTCCTATATTATAACACACTCACAAACCTTATTCCTATATTATAGTACACTCACAAACCTTCTTCCCATATTATAGTATGCTCACAAACCTTCTTCATATATTATTGTACACTCACAAACCTTCTTCCTATATTATAACACACTCATAAACCATCTTCCTATATTATAGTACACTCACAAACCTTCTTTCCATATTATAGTACACTCACAAACCTTCTTCCTATATTATAACACACTCACAAACCTTCTTCCTATATTATAGTACACGCACAAACCTTCATCCTATATTATAGTACACGCACAAACCTTCTTCCCATATTATAGTACACTCAAAAACCTTCTTTCCATATTATAGTACACTCACAAACCTTCTTCCTATGTTATAACACACTCACAAACCTTCTTCCTATATTAGAGTACACGCACAAACCTTCATCCTATATTATAGTACAAACAAAAACCTTCTTCCCATATTATAGTACACTCACAAACCTTCTTCCCATATTATAGTACACTCACAAACCTTCTCCCTATATTATAGTATACTCACAAACCTTCTCCCTATATTATAGTACCCTCATAAACCTTCTTCCCATATTATAGTACACTCACAAACCTTCTTCCTATATTATAACACACTCACAAAACTTCTTCCTATATTATAGTACACTCACAAACCTTCTTTCCATATTATAGTACACTCACAAGCCTTATTCCTATATTATAACACACTCACAAACCTTCTTCCTATATTATAGTACATGCACAAACCTTCATCCTATATTATAGTACATGCACAAACCTTCTTCCCATATTATAGTACACTCACAAACCTTCTTCCCATATTAAAGTACACTCACAAACCTTCTTTTTATATTATAACACACTCACAAACCTTCTTCCTATATTATAGTACACGCACAAACCTTCTTCCCATATTATAACACACTCACAAACCTTCCGCCTATATTATAGTACACTCACAAACCTTCTTTCCATATTATAACACACTCACAAACCTTCCGCCTATATTATAGTACACTCACAAACCTTCTTCCTATGTTATAGTACACTCACAAACCTTCCTCCTATATTATAGTACACTCAAAAATCTTCTTTCTATATTATAGTATACTCACAAACCTTCTTCCTATATTATAGTACACTCAAAAACCTTCTTCCTATATTATAGTACACTCACAAACCTTCTTCCTATATTATAATACACTCACAAACCTTCTTCCTATATTATAACACACTCACAAACCTTCTTCCTATATTATAGTACACTCAAAAATCTTCTTCCTATATTATAGTACACTCACAAACCTTCTTCCTATATTATAACACACTCACAAACCTTATTCCTATATTATAGTACACTCACAAACCTTCTTCCCATATTATAGTATGCTCACAAACCTTCTTCCTATATTATTGTACACTCACAAACCTTCTTCCTATATTATAACACACTCATAAACCATCTTCCTATATTATAGTACACTCACAAACCTTCTTTCCATATTATAGTACACTCACAAACCTTCTTCCTATATTATAACACACTCACAAACCTTCTTCCTATATTATAGTACACACACAAACCTTCATCCTATATTATAGTACACGCACAAACCTTCTTCCCATATTATAGTACACTCAAAAACCTTCTTTCCATATTATAGTACACTCACAAACCTTCTTCCTATGTTATAACACACTCACAAACCTTCTTCCTATATTATAGTACACGCACAAACCTTAATCCTATATTATAGTACAAACAAAAACCTTCTTCCCATATTATAGTACACTCACAAACCTTCTCCCTATATTATAGTATACTCACAAACCTTCTCCCTATATTATAGTACCCTCATAAACCTTCTTCCCATATTATAGTACACTCACAAACCTTCTTCCTATATTATAACACACTCACAAAACTTCTTCCTATATTATAGTACACTCACAAACCTTCTTTCCATATTATAGTACACTCACAAGCCTTATTCCTATATTATAACACACTCACAAACCTTCTTCCTATATTATAGTACACGCACAAACCTTCATCCTATATTATAGTACATGCACAAACCTTCTTCCCATATTATAGTACACTCACAAACCTTCTTCCCATATTAAAGTACACTCACAAACCTTCTTTCTATATTATAACACACTCACAAACCTTCTTCCTATATTATAGTACACGCACAAACCTTCTTCCCATATTATAACACACTCACAAACCTTCCGCCTACATTATAGTACACTCACAAACCTTCTTTCCATATTATAACACACTCACAAACCTTCCGCCTATATTATAGTACACTCACAAACCTTCTTCCTATGTTATAGTACACTCACAAACCTTCCTCCTATATTATAGTACACTCAAAAATCTTCTTTCTATATTATAGTATACTCACAAACCATCTTCCTATATTATAGTACACTCAAAAACCTTCTTCCTATATTATAGTACACTCACAAACCTTCTTCCTATATTATAGTACACTCACAAACCTTCTTCCTATATTATAACACACTCACAAACCTTCTTCCTATATTATAGTACACTCACAAACCTTTCCATATTATAGTACACTCACAAACCTTCTTCCTATATTATAACACACTCACAAACCTTCTTCCTATATTATAGTACACTCAAAAATCTTCTTCCTATATTATAGTACACTCACAAACCTTCTTCCTATATTATAACACACTCACAAACCTTATTCCTATATTATAGTACACTCACAAACCTTCTTCCCATATTATAGTATGCTCACAAACCTTCTTACTATATTATTGTACACTCACAAACCTTCTTCCTATATTATAACACACTCATAAACCATCTTCCTATATTATAGTACACTCACAAACCTTCTTTCCATATTATAGTACACTCACAAACCTTCTTCCTATATTATAACACACTCACAAACCTTCTTCCTATATTATAGTACACGCACAAACCTTCATCCTATATTATAGTACACGCACAAACCTTCTTCCCATATTATAGTACACTCACAAACCTTCTTTCCATATTATAGTACACTCACAAACCTTCTTCCTATGTTATAACACACTCACAAACCTTCCTATATTATAGTACACGCACAAACCTTCATCCTATATTATAGTACAAACAAAAACCTTCTTCCCATATTATAGTACACTCACAAACCTTCTTCCCATAATATAGTACACTCACAAACCTTCTCCCTATATTATAGTACACTCACAAACCTTCTCCCTATATTATAGTACCCTCATAAACCTTCTTCCCATATTATAGTACACTCACAAACCTTCTTCCTATATTATAACACACTCACAAAACTTCTTCCTATATTATAGTACACTCACAAACCTTCTTTCCATATTATAGTACACTCACAAGCCTTATTCCTATATTATAACACACTCACAAACCTTCTTCCTATATTATAGTACACGCACAAACCTTCATCCAATATTATAGTACATGCACAAACCTTCTTCCCATATTATAGTACACTCACAAACCTTCTTCCCATATTAAAGTACACTCACAAACCTTCTTTCTATATTATAACACACTCACAAACCTTCTTCCTATATTATAGTACACGCACAAACCTTCTTCCCATATTATAACACACTCACAAACCTTCCGCCTATATTATAGTACACTCACAAACCTTCTTTCCATATTATAACACACTCACAAACCTTCCGCTTATATTATAGTAAACTCACAAACCTTCTTCCTATGTTATAGTACACTCACAAACCTTCCTCCTATATTATAGTACACTCAAAAATCTTCTTCCTATATTATAGTATACTCACAAACCTTCTTCCTATATTATAGTACACTCAAAAACCTTCTTCCTATATTATAGTACACTCACAAACCTTCTTCCTATATTATAGTACACTCACAAACCTTCTTCCTTTATTATAGTACACTCACAAACCTTCTTGCTATATTATTGTACACTCACAAACCTTCCTCCTATATTATAGTACACTCACAAACCTTCTTTCTATATTATAGAACATACACAAACCTTCTACCTATATTATAGTACATTCACAAACCTTCTTCCCATATTTTAGTACACTCACAAACCTTCTCCCTATATTATAGTACCCTCATAAACCTTCTTCCCATATTATAGTACACTCACAAACCTTCTTCCTATATTATAGTACTCACAAACCTTCTTCCTATATTATAGTACACTCAAAAAACCTTCCTTCTATATTATAGTACACTCACAAACCTTCCTCCTATATTATAGAACATGCAGAAACCTTCTACCTATATTATAGTACACTCACAAATCTTCTTCCCATATTATAGTACACTCACAAACATTCTTTCCATATTATAACACACTCACAAACCTTCTTTCCATATTATAACACACTCACAAACCTTCCTCCTACAGTATATTATAGTACACTCACAAACCTTCTTTCTATAATATAACACACTCACAAACCTTCTTCCTATATTATAGTACACTCACAAACCTTCTTCCTATATTATAGTTCACTCAAAAACCTTCTTCCTATATGATAGTACACTCACAAACCTTCTTCCCATATGATAGTACACTCACAAACCTTCTTCCTATATTATAGTACACGCACAAACCTTCTTCCCATATTATAGTACACTCACAAACCTTCTTTCCATATTATAGCACACACACAAACCTTCCCCCTATATTATAGTACACTCACAAACCTTCTTCCTATGTTATAGTACACTCTCAAACTTTCCTCCTATATTATAGTACACTCACAAACCTTCTTCCTATATTATAGTATACTCACAAACCTTCCTCCGATATTATAGTACACTCACAAACCTTCTTCCTATATTATAGTATACTCACAAACCTTCCTCATATATTATAGTACACTCACAAACCTTCTTTCCATTTTATAACACACTCACAAACCTTCTTCCTATATTATAGTACACTCACAAACCTTCTTCCTATATTATAGTACACTTACAAACCTTCTTCCAATATAATAGTACACTCACAAACCTTCCTCCTATATTATAGTATACTCACAAACCTTCTTCCTATATTATAGAACATGCACAAACCTTCTACCTATATTATAGTACACTCACAAACCTTCTTCCCATATTATAGTACACTCACAAACCTTCTCCCTATATTATAGTATCCTCATAAATCTTCTTCCCATATTATAGTACACTCACAAACCTTATTCCTATATTATAGTACACTCACAAACCTTCCTCCTATATTATAGTAAACTCACAAACCTTCTTCCTATATTATAGAACATGCACAAACCTTCTACCTATATTATAATACACTCACAAACCTTCTTCCCATATTATAGTACACTCACAAATCTTCTTTCCATTTTATAACACACTCAGAAACCTTCCGCCTATATTATAGTACACTCACAAACCCTTCTTCCTATGTTATAGTACACTCACAAACCTTCCTCCTATATTGTAATACATTCACAAACCTTCTTCCTATATTATAGAACACGCATAAACCTTCTTCCTATATTATAGTACACTCACAAACCTTCTTCCTATATTATAACACACTCACAAACCTTCTTCCTATATTATAACACACTCACAAACCTTCTTCCTATATTATAGTACACTCACAAACCTTCTTCCTATATTATAGTACACTCACAAACCTTCTTCCTATATAATAGTACACTCACAAACCTTCTTCCTATATGATAGTACACTCACAAACCTTCTTCCTATATTATAGTACACGCACAAACCTTCTTCCTATATTATATTACACTCACAAACCTTCTTCCTATATGATAGTACACTCACAAACCTTCTTCCTATATGATAGTACACTCACAAACCTTTTTCCTATATTATAGTACACTCACAAACCTTCTTCCTATATTATAGTACACTCACAAACCTTCCTCCTATATTATAGTACACTCACAAACCTTCTTCCTATATTATAGAACATGCACAAACCTTCTACCTATATTATAGTACACTCACAAACCTTCTCCCAATATTATAGTACCCTCATAAACCTTATTCCCATATTATAGTACACTCACAAACCTTCTTCCTATATTATAGTACACTCACAAACCTTATTCCTATATTATAGTACACTCACAAACCTTCCTCCTATATTATAGTACACTCACAAACCTTCTTCCTATATTATAGAACATGCACAAACCTTCTACCTATATTATAGTACACTCACAAACCTTCTTCCCATATTATAGTACACTCACAAACCTTCTTTCCATATTATAACACACTCAAAAACTTTCCTCCTATATTATAGTACACTCACAAACCTTCTTCCTATATTATAGAACACGCACAAACCTCCTTCCTATATTATAGAACACGCACAAATCTTTTTCCTATATTATAGTACACTCACAAACCTTCTTCCTATATTATAGTACCCTCACAAACCTTCTTCCCATATTATAACACACTCACAAACCTTCCTCCTATATTATAGTACACTCACAAACCTTCTTCCTATATTATAGTACACGCACAAACCTTCTTCCTATATTATAGTACACTCACAAACCTTCTTCCTATATGATAGTACACTCACAAACCTTCTTCCTATATAATAGTACACTCACAAACCTTTCTCCTATATTATAGTACACTTACAAACCTTCTTCCTATATTATAGAACATGCACAAACCTTCTACCTATATTATAACACACTAACAAACCTTCCTATATTATAGTACACTCACAAACCTTCATCCTATATTATAATACACTAACAAACCTTCCTATATTATAGTACTCTCACAAACCTTCGTCCTATATTATAACACACTCACAAACCTTCTTCCTATAGTATAGTACACTCAAACACCTTCTTCCTATATTATAACACATTCACAAACCTTCTTCCTATATTATAGTACACTCACACACCTTCTTCCTATATTATAATACACTCACAAACCTTCTTCCCATATTATAGTACACCAACAAACCTTCTTCCCATATTATATTACACTCCCAAACCTTCTTCCCATATTATAGTACGCTCACAAACCTTCTTCCTGTATTATACTACACTCACAAATCTTCTTCCTATATTATAGTACACTCACAAACCTTCCTATACTATAAAACACTCAAAAACCTTCTTCCTATATTATAGTACACTCACAAACCTTCTTCCCATATTATAGTATGCTCACAAACCTTCTTCCTATATTATAGTACACACACAAACCTTCTTCCTATATTATAGTACACTCACAAACCTTCTTCCTATATTATAGTACACTCAAAAACCTTCTTCCTATATGATAGTACACTCACAAACCTTCTTCCCATATGATAGTACACTCACAAACCTTCTTCCTATATTATAGTACACGCACAAACCTTCTTCCCATATTATAGTACACTCACAAACCTTCTTTCCATATTATAGCACACACACAAACCTTCCCCCTATATTATAGTACTCTCACAAACTTTCTTCCTATGTTATAGTACACTCTCAAACTTTCCTCCTATATTATAGTACACTCACAAACCTTCTTCCTATATTATAGTATACTCACAAACCTTCCTCCGATATTATAGTACACTCACAAACCTTCTTCCTATATTATAGTATACTCACAAACCTTCCTCATATATTAAAGTACACTCACAAACCTTCTTTCCATTTTATAACACACTCACAAACCTTCTTCCTATATTATAGTACACTCACAAACCTTCTTCCTATATTATAGTACACTCACAAACCTTCTTCCTATATTATAGTACACTCACAAACCTTCCTCCTATATTATAGTATACTCACAAACCTTCTTCCTATATTATAGAACATGCACAAACCTTCTACCTATATTATAGTACACTCACAAACCTTCTTCCCATATTATAGTACACTCACAAACCTTCTCCCTATATTATAGTATCCTCATAAATCTTCTTCCCATATTATAGTACACTCACAAACCTTATTCCTATATTATAGTACACTCACAAACCTTCCTCCTATATTATAGTAAACTCACAAACCTTCTTCCTATATTATAGAACATGCACAAACCTTCTACCTATATTATAGTACACTCACAAACCTTCTTCCCATATTATAGTACACTCACAAACCTTCTTTCCATTTTATAACACACTCAGAAACCTTCCGCCTATATTATAGTACACTCACAAACCCTTCTTCCTATGTTATAGTACACTCACAAACCTTCCTCCTATATTGTAATACACTCACAAACCTTCTTCCTATATTATAGAACACGCATAAACCTTCTTCCTATATTATAGTACACTCACAAACCTTCTTCCTATATTATAACACACTCACAAACCTTCTTCCTATATTATAGTACACTCACAAACCTTCTTCCTATATTATAGTACACTCACAAACCTTCTTCCTATATGATAGTACACTCACAAACCTTCTTCCTATATGATAGTACACTCACAAACCTTCTTCCTATATTATAGTACACTCACAAACCTTCTTCCTATATTTTAGTACACTCACAAACCTTCCTCCTATATTATAGTACACTCACAAACCTTCTTCCTATATTATAGAACATGCACAAACCTTCTACCTATATTATAGTACATTCACAAACCTTCTTCCCATATTATAGTACACTCACAAACCTTCTCCCAATATTATAGTACCCTCATAAACCTTATTCCCATATTATAGTACACTCACAAACCTTCTTCCTATATTATAGTACACTCACAAACCTTCCTCCTATATTATAGTACACTCACAAACCTTCTTCCTATATTATAGAACATGCACAAACCTTCTACCTATATTATAGTACACTCACAAACCTTCTTCCCATATTATAGTACACTCACAAACCTTCTTTCCATATTATAACACACTCAAAAACTTTCCTCCTATATTATAGTACACTCACAAACCTTCTTCCTATATTATAGAACACGCACAAACCTCCTTCCTATATTATAGAACACGCACAAATCTTTTTCCTATATTATAGTACACTCACAAACCTTCTTCCTATATTATAGTACCCTCACAAACCTTCTTCCCATATTATAACACACTCACAAACCTTCCTCCTATATTATAGTACACTCACAAACCTTCTTCCTATATTATAGTACACGCACAAACCTTCTTCCTATATTATAGTACACTCACAAACCTTCTTCCTATATGATAGTACACTCACAAACCTTCTTCCTATATAATAGTACACTCACAAACCTTTCTCCTATATTATAGTACACTTACAAACCTTCTTCCTATATTATAGAACATGCACAAACCTTCTACCTATATTATAACACACTAACAAACCTTCCTATATTATAGTACACTCACAAACCTTCATCCTATATTATAATACACTAACAAACCTTCCTATATTATAGTACTCTCACAAACCTTCGTCCTATATTATAACACACTCACAAACCTTCTTCCTATAGTATAGTACACTCAAACACCTTCTTCCTATATTATAACACATTCACAAACCTTCTTCCTATATTATAGTACACTCACACACCTTCTTCCTATATTATAATACACTCACAAACCTTCTTCCCATATTATAGTACACCAACAAACCTTCTTCCCATATTATATTACACTCCCAAACCTTCTTCCCATATTATAGTACGCTCACAAACCTTCTTCCTGTATTATACTACACTCACAAATCTTCTTCCTATATTATAGTACACTCACAAACCTTCCTATACTATAAAACACTCAAAAACCTTCTTCCTATATTATAGTACACTCACAAACCTTCTTCCCATATTATAGTATGCTCACAAACCTTCTTCCTATATTATAGTACACACACAAACCTTCTTCCTATATTATAGTACACTCACAAACCTTCTTCCTATATTATAGTACACTCAAAAACCTTCTTCCTATATGATAGTACACTCACAAACCTTCTTCCCATATGATAGTACACTCACAAACCTTCTTCCTATATTATAGTACACGCACAAACCTTCTTCCCATATTATAGTACACTCACAAACCTTCTTTCCATATTATAGCACACACACAAACCTTCCCCCTATATTATAGTACTCTCACAAACTTTCTTCCTATGTTATAGTACACTCTCAAACTTTCCTCCTATATTATAGTACACTCACAAACCTTCTTCCTATATTATAGTATACTCACAAACCTTCCTCCGATATTATAGTACACTCACAAACCTTCTTCCTATATTATAGTATACTCACAAACCTTCCTCATATATTAAAGTACACTCACAAACCTTCTTTCCATTTTATAACACACTCACAAACCTTCTTCCTATATTATAGTACACTCACAAACCTTCTTCCTATATTATAGTACACTCACAAACCTTCTTCCTATATTATAGTACACTCACAAACCTTCCTCCTATATTATAGTATACTCACAAACCTTCTTCCTATATTATAGAACATGCACAAACCTTCTACCTATATTATAGTACACTCACAAACCTTCTTCCCATATTATAGTACACTCACAAACCTTCTCCCTATATTATAGTATCCTCATAAATCTTCTTCCCATATTATAGTACACTCACAAACCTTATTCCTATATTATAGTACACTCACAAACCTTCCTCCTATATTATAGTAAACTCACAAACCTTCTTCCTATATTATAGAACATGCACAAACCTTCTACCTATATTATAGTACACTCACAAACCTTCTTCCCATATTATAGTACACTCACAAATCTTCTTTCCATTTTATAACACACTCAGAAACCTTCCGCCTATATTATAGTACACTCACAAACCCTTCTTCCTATGTTATAGTACACTCACAAACCTTCCTCCTATATTGTAATACACTCACAAACCTTCTTCCTATATTATAGAACACGCATAAACCTTCTTCCTATATTATAGTACACTCACAAACCTTCTTCCTATATTATAACACACTCACAAACCTTCTTCCTATATTATAGTACACTCACAAACCTTCTTCCTATATTATAGTACACTCACAAACCTTCTTCCTATATGATAGTACACTCACAAACCTTCTTCCTATATGATAGTACACTCACAAACCTTTTTCCTATATTATAGTACACTCACAAACCTTCTTCCTATATTTTAGTACACTCACAAACCTTCCTCCTATATTATAGTACACTCACAAACCTTCTTCCTATATTATAGAACATGCACAAACCTTCTACCTATATTATAGTACATTCACAAAACTTCTTCCCATATTATAGTACACTCACAAACCTTCTCCCTATATTATAGTACCCTCATAAACCTTATTCCCATATTATAGTACACTCACAAACCTTCTTCCTATATTATAGTACACTCACAAACCTTATTCCTATATTATAGTACACTCACAAACCTTCCTCCTATATTATAGTACACTCACAAACCTTCTTCCTATATTATAGAACATGCACAAACCTTCTACCTATATTATAGTACACTCACAAACCTTCTTCCCATATTATAGTACACTCACAAACCTTCTTTCCATATTATAACACACTCAAAAACTTTCCTCCTATATTATAGTACACTCACAAACCTTCTTCCTATATTATAGAACACACACAAACCTCCTTCCTATATTATAGAACACGCACAAATCTTCTTCCTATATTATAGTACACTCACAAACCTTCTTCCTATATTATAGTACCCTCACAAACCTTCTTCCCATATTATAACACATTCACAAACCTTCCTCCTATTTTATAGTACACTCACAAACCTTCTTCCTATATTATAGTACACGCACAAACCTTCTTCCTATATTATAGTACACTCACAAACCTTCTTCCTATATGATAGTACACTCACAAACCTTCTTCCTATATAATAGTACACTCACAAACCTTCCTCCTATATTATAGTACACTTACAAACCTTCTTCCTATATTATAGAACATGCACAAACCTTCTACCTATATTATAACACACTAACAAACCTTCCTATATTATAGTACACTCACAAACCTTCATCCTATATTATAGTACACTAACAAACCTTCCTATATTATAGTACTCTCACAAACCTTTGTCCTATATTATAACACACTCACAAACCTTCTTCCTATAGTATAGTACACTCAAACACCTTCTTCCTATATTATAACACATTCACAAACCTTCTTCCTATATTATAGTACACTCACACACCTTCTTCCTATATTATAATACACTCACAAACCTTCTTCCCATATTATAGTACACCAACAAACCTTCTTCCCATATTATATTACACTCCCAAACCTTCTTCCCATATTATAGTACGCTCACAAACCTTCTTCCTGTATTATACTACACTCACAAATCTTCTTCCTATATTATAGTACACTCACAAACCTTCCTATACTATAAAACACTCAAAAACCTTCTTCCTATATTATAGTACACTCACAAACCTTCTTCCCATATTATAGTATGCTCACAAACCTTCTTCCTATATTATAGTACACTCACAAACCTTCTTCCTATATTATAACACACTCACAAACCTTCTTCCTATATTATAGTACACTCACAAACCTTTCCATATTATAGTACACTCACAAACCTTCTTCCCATATGATAGTACACTCACAAACCTTCTTCCTATATTATAGTACACGCACAAACCTTCTTCCCATATTATAGTACACTCACAAACCTTCTTTCCATATTATAGCACACACACAAACCTTCCCCCTATATTATAGTACACTCACAAACCTTCTTCCTATGTTATAGTACACTCTCAAACTTTCCTCCTATATTATAGTACACTCACAAACCTTCTTCCTATATTATAGTATACTCACAAACCTTCCTCCGATATTATAGTACACTCACAAACCTTCTTCCTATATTATAGTATACTCACAAACCTTCCTCATATATTATAGTACACTCACAAACCTTCTTTCCATTTTATAACACACTCACAAACCTTCTTCCTATATTATAGTAAACTCACAAACCTTCTTCCTATATTATAGAACATGCACAAACCTTCTACCTATATTATAGTACACTCACAAACCTTCTTCCCATATTATAGTACACTCACAAATCTTCTTTCCATTTTATAACACACTCAGAAACCTTCCGCCTATATTATAGTACACTCACAAACCCTTCTTCCTATGTTATAGTACACTCACAAACCTTCCTCCTATATTGTAATACACTCACAAACCTTCTTCCTATATTATAGAACACGCATAAACCTTCTTCCTATATTATAGTACACTCACAAACCTTCTTCCTATATTATAACACACTCACAAACATTCTTCCTATATTATAGTACACTCACAAAAGTTCTTCCTATATTATAGTACACTCACAAACCTTCTTCCTATATAATAGTACACTCACAAACCTTCTTCCTATATGATAGTACACTCACAAACCTTCTTCCTATATTATAGTACACGCACAAACCTTCTTCCTATATTATATTACACTCACAAACCTTCTTCCTATATGATAGTACACTCACAAACCTTCTTCCTATATGATAGTACACTCACAAACCTTCTTCCTATATTATGGTACACTCACAAACCTTCTTCCTATATTATAGTACACTCACAAACCTTCCTCCTATATTATAGTACACTCACAAACCTTCTTCCTATATTATAGAACATGCACAAACCTTCTACCTATATTATAGTACATTCACAAACCTTCTTCCCATATTATAGTACACTCACAAACCTTCTCCCAATATTATAGTACCCTCATAAACCTTATTCCCATATTATAGTACACTCACAAACCTTCTTCCTATATTATAGTACACTCACAAACCTTATTCCTATATTATAGTACACTCACAAACCTTCCTCCTATATTATAGTACACTCACAAACCTTCTTCCTATATTATAGAACATGCACAAACCTTCTACCTATATTATAGTACACTCACAAACCTTCTTCCCATATTATAGTACACTCACAAACCTTCTTTCCATATTATAACACACTCACAAACTTTCCTCCTATATTATAGTACACTCACAAACCTTCTTCCTATATTATATAACACGCACAAACCTCCTTCCTATATTATAGAACACGCACAAATCTTCTTCCTATATTATAGTACACTCACAAACCTTCTTCCTATATTATAGTACCCTCACAAACCTTCTTCCCATATTATAACACACTCACAAACCTTCCTCCTATTTTATAGTACACTCACAAACCTTCTTCCTATATTATAGTACACGCACAAACCTTCTTCCTATATTATAGTACACTCACAAACCTTCTTCCTATATGATAGTACACTCACAAACCTTCTTCCTATATGATAGTACACTCACAAACCTTCTTCCTATATAATAGTACACTCACAAACCTTTCTCCTATATTATAATACACTCACAAACCTTCTTCCTATATTATAGAACACGCACAAACCTTCTTACTATATTATAGTACACTTACAAACCTTCTACCTATATTATAACACACTAACAAACCTTCCTATATTATAGTACACTCACAAACCTTCATCCTATATTATAATACACTAACAAACCTTCCTATATTATAGTACTCTCACAAACCTTCGTCCTATATTATAACACACTCACAAACCTTCTTCCTATAGTATAGTACACTCAAACACCTTCTTCCTATATTATAACACATTCACAAACCTTCTTCCTATATTATAGTACACTCACACACCTTCTTCCTATATTATAATACACTCACAAACCTTCTTCCCATATTATAGTACACCAACAAACCTTCTTCCCATATTATATTACACTCCCAAACCTTCTTCCCATATTATAGTACGCTCACAAACCTTCTTCCTGTATTATACTACACTCACAAATCTTCTTCCTATATTATAGTACACTCACAAACCTTCCTATACTATAAAACACTCAAAAACCTTCTTCCTATATTATAGTACACTCACAAACCTTCTTCCCATATTATAGTATGCTCACAAACCTTCTTCCTATATTATAGTACACTCACAAACCTTCTTCCTATATTATAACACACTCACAAACCTTCTTCCTATATTATAGTACACTCACAAACCTTTCCATATTATAGTACACTCACAAACCTTCTTCCTATATTATAACACACTCACAAACCTTCTTCCTATATTATAGTACACTCACAAATCTTCTTCCTATATTATAGTACACTCACAAACCTTCTTCCTATATTATAACACACTCACAAACCTTATTCCTATATTATAGTACACTCACAAACCTTCTTCCCATATTATAGTACACTCACAAACCTTCTTCCCATATTATAGTATGCTCACAAACCATGTTCCTATATTATTGTACACTCACAAACCTTCTTCCTATATTATAACACACTCACAAACCTTCTTCCTATATTATAGTACACTCACACACCTTCTTCCTATATTATAATACACTCACAAACCTTCTTCCCATATTATAGTACACCAACAAACCTTCTTCCCATATTATATTACACTCCCAAACCTTCTTCCCATATTATAGTACGCTCACAAACCTTCTTCCTGTATTATACTAGACTCACAAATCTTCTTCCTATATTATAGTACACTCACAAACCTTCCTATACTATAAAACACTCAAAAACCTTCTTCCTATATTATAGTACACTCACAAACCTTCTTCCCATATTATAGTATGCTCACAAACCTTCTTCCTATATTATAGTACACTCACAAACCTTCTTCCTATATTATAACACACTCACAAACCTTCTTCCTATATTATAGTACACTCACAAACCTTTCCATATTATAGTACACTCACAAACCTTCTTCCTATATTATAACACACTCACAAACCTTCTTCCTATATTATAGTACACTCACAAATCTTCTTCCTATATTATAGTACACTCACAAACCTTCTTCCTATATTATAACACACTCACAAACCTTATTCCTATATTATAGTACACTCACAAACCTTCTTCCCATATTATAGTACACTCACAAACCTTCTTCCCATATTATAGTATGCTCACAAACCATGTTCCTATATTATTGTACACTCACAAACCTTCTTCCTATATTATAACACACTCACAAACCTTCTTCCTATATTATAGTACACTCACAAACCTTCTTTCCATATTATAGTACACTCACATACCTTCTTCCTATATTATAACACACTCACAAACCTTCTTCCTATATTATAGTACACGCACAAACCTTCATCCTATATTATAGTACACGCACAAACCTTCTTCCCATATTATAGTACACTCACAAACCTTCTTTCCATATTATAGTACACTCACAAACCTTCTTCCTATATTATAACACACTCACAAACCTTCTTCCTATATTATAGTACACGCACAAACCTTCATCCTATATTATAGTACACGCACAAACCTTCTTCCCATATTATAGTACACTCACAAACCTTCTTCCTATATTATAGTACACGCACAAACCTTCTTCCCATATTATATCACACTCACAAACCTTCCGCCTATATTATAGTACACTCACAAACCTTCTTCCTATGTTATAGTACACTCACAAACCTTCCTCCTATATTATAGTACACTCAAAAATATTCTTCCTATATTATAGTATACTCACAAACCTTCTTCCTATATTATAGTACACTCACAAACCTTCTTCCTATATTATAGTACACTCACAAACCTTCTTCCTATATTATAGTACACTCACAAACCTTCTTCCTATATTATAGTACACTCACAAACCTTCTTCCTATATAATAGTACACTCACAAACCTTCCTCCTATATTATAGTACACTCACAAACCTTCTTTCTATATTATAGAACATACACAAACCTTCTCCCTATATTATAGTACACTCACAAACCTTCTTCCTATATTATAGTACACTCACAAACCTTCTCCCTATATTATAGTACCCTCATAAACCTTCTTCCCATATTATAGTACACTCACAAATCTTCTTCCTATATTATAGTACACTCACAAACCTTCTTCCTATATTATAGTACACTCACAAACCTTCTCCCTATATTATAGTACCCTCATAAACCTTCTTCCCATATTATAGTACACTCACAAATCTTCTTCCTATATTATAGTACACTCACAAACCTTCTTCCTATATTATAACACACTCACAAACCTTCTTCCTATATTATAGTACACTCACAAACCTTTCCATATTATAGTACACTCACAAACCTTCTTCCTATATTATAACACACTCACAAACCTTCTTCCTATATTATAGTACACTCACAAATCTTCTTCCTATATTATAGTACACTCACAAACCTTCTTCCTATATTATAACACACTCACAAACCTTATTCCTATATTATAGTACACTCACAAACCTTCTTCCCATATTATAGTACACTCACAAACCTTCTTCCCATATTATAGTATGCTCACAAACCATGTTCCTATATTATTGTACACTCACAAACCTTCTTCCTATATTATAACACACTCACAAACCTTCTTCCTATATTATAGTACACTCACAAACCTTCTTTCCATATTATAGTACACTCACATACCTTCTTCCTATATTATAACACACTTACAAACCTTCTTCCTATATTATAGTACACGCACAAACCTTCATCCTATATTATAGTACACGCACAAACCTTCTTCCCATATTATAGTACACTCACAAACCTTCTTTCCATATTATAGTACACTCACAAACCTTCTTCCTATATTATAACACACTCACAAACCTTCTTCCTATATTATAGTACACGCACAAACCTTCATCCTATATTATAGTACACGCACAAACCTTCTTCCCATATTATAGTACACTCACAAACCTTCTCCCTATATTATAGTACCCTCATAAACCTTCTTCCCATATTATAGTACACTCACAAACCTTCTTCCTATATTGTAAAACACTCTCACAAACCTTCTTCCTATATTATAGTACACTCACAAACCTTCTTTCCATATTATTGTACACTCACAAACCTTATTCCTATATTATAACACACTCACAAACCTTCTTCCTATATTATAGTACACGCACAAACCTGCATCCTATATTATAGTACATGCACAAACCTTCTTCCCATATTATAGTACACTCACAAACCTTCTTCCCATATTATATCACACTCACAAACCTTCTTCCTATATTATAACACACTCACAAACCTTCTTCCTATATTATAGTACACGCACAAACCTTCTTCCCATATTATATCACACTCACAAACCTTCCGCCTACATTATAGTACACTCACAAACCTTCTTCCTATGTTATAGTACACTCACAAACCTTCCTCCTATATTATAGTACACTCAAAAATATTCTTCCTATATTATAGTATACTCACAAACCTTCTTCCTATATTATAGTACACTCACAAACCTTCTTCCTATATTATAGTACACTCACAAACCTTCTTCCTATATTATAGTACACTCACAAACCGTCTTCCTATATTATAGTACACTCACAAACCTTCCTCCTATATTATAGTACACTCACAAACCTTCTTTCTATATTATAGAACATACACAAACCTTCTCCCTATATTATAGTACACTCACAAACCTTCTTCCTATATTATAGTACACTCACAAACCTTCTCCCTATATTATAGTACCCTCATAAACCTTCTTCCCATATTATAGTACACTCACAAATCTTCTTCCTATATTATAGTACACTCACAAACCTTCTTCCTATATTATAGTACACTCAAAAAACCTTCCTTCTATATTATAGTACACTCACAAACCTTCCTCCTATATTATAGAACATGCACAAACCTTCTACCTATATTATAGTACACTCACAAACCTTCTTCCCATATTATAGTACACTCACAAACCTTCTTTCCATATTATAACACACTCACAAACCTTCCGCCTATATTATAGTACACTCACAAACCTTCTTCCTATATTAAAGTACCCTCACAAACCTTCTTCCCATATTATAGTACACTCACAAACCTTCTTTTCATATTATAACACACTCACAAACCTTCCTCCTACAGTATATTATAGTACACTCACAAACATTCTTTCTATAATATAACACACTCACAAACCTTCTTCCTATATTATAGTACACTCACAAACCATCTTCCTATATTATAGTACACTCAAAAACCTTCTTCCTATATGATAGTACACTCACAAACCTTCTTCCCATATGATAGTACACTCTCAAACCTTCTTCCTATATTATAGTACACGCACAAACGTTCTTCCCATATTGTAGTCCACTCACAAACCTTCTTTCCATATTATAGCACACACACAAACCTTCCGCCTATATTATAGTACACTCACAAACCTTCTTCCTATGTTATAGTACACTCACAAACGTTCCTCCTATATTATAGTACACTCACAAACCTTCTTCCTATATTATAGTATACTTACAAACCTTCCTCCTATATTGTAGTACACTCACAAACCTTCTTCCTATATTATAGTATACTCACAAACCTTCCTCATATATTATAGTACACTCACAAACCTTCTTTCCATTTTATAATGCACTTACAAACTTTCTTCCTATATTATAGTACACTCACAAACCTTCTTCCTATATTATAGTACACTCACAAACCTTCTTCCTATATAATAGTACACTCACAAACCTTCCTCCTATATTATAGTACACTCACAAACCTTCTTCCTATATTATAGAACATGCACAAACCTTCTACCTATATTATAGTACACTCACAAACCTTCTTCCCATATTATAGTACACTCACAAACCTTCTCCCTATATTATAGTACCCTCATAAACCTTCTTCCCATATTATAGTACACTCACAAACCTTCTTCCTATATTATAGTACACTCACAAACCTTCCTCCTATATTATAGTATACTCACAAACCTTCTTCCTATATTATAGAACATGCACAAACCTTCTACCTATATTATAGTACACTCACAAACCTTCTTCCCATATTATAGTACACTCACAAACCTTCTTTCCATTTTATAACGCACTCACAAACCTTCCGCCTATATTATAGTACACTCACAAACCCTTCTTCCTATGTTATAGTACACTCACAAACCTTCTTCCTATATTGTAATACACTCATAAACCTTCTTCCTATATTATAGTACACTCACAAACCTTCCTCCTATATTGTAATACACTCACAAACCTTCTTCCTATATTATAGAACACGCACAAACCTTCTTCCTATATTATAGTACACTCACAAACCTTCTTCCTATATTATAACACACTCACAAACCTTCTTCCTATATTATAGTACACTCACAAACCTTCTTCCTATATGATAGTACACTCACAAACCTTCTTCCTATATGATAGTACACTCACAAACCTTCTTCCTATATGATAGTACACTCATAAACCTTCTTCCTATATTATAGTACACGCACAAACCTTCTTCCTATATTATAGTACACTCACAAACCTTCTTCCTATATGATAGTACACTCACAAACCTTCTTCCTATATGATAGTACACTCACAAACCTTCTTCCTATATTATAGTACACTCACAAACCTTCTTCCTATATTATAGTACACTCACAAACCTTCCTCCTATATTATAGTACACTCACAAACCTTCTTCCTATATGATAGTACACTCACAAACCTTCTTCCTATATGATAGTACACTCACAAACCTTCTTCCTATATTATAGTACACTCACAAACCTTCTTCCTATATTATAGTACACTCACAAACCTTCTTCCTATATTATAGAACATGCACAAACCTTCTACCTATATTATAGTACATTCACAAACCTTCTTCCCATATTATAGTACACTCACAAACCTTCTCCCTATATTATAGTACCCTCATAAACCTTATTCCCATATTATAGTACACTCACAAAACTTCTTCCTATATTATAGTACACTCACAAACCTTATTCCTATATTATAGTACACTCACAAACCTTCCTCCTATATTATAGTACACTCACAAACCTTCTTCCTATATTATAGAACATGCACAAACCTTCTACCTATATTATAGTACATTCACAAACCTTCTTCCCATATTATAGTACACTCACAAACCTTCTCCCTATATTATAGTACCCTCATAAACCTTATTCCCATATTATAGTACACTCACAAAACTTCTTCCTATATTATAGTACACTCACAAACCTTATTCCTATATTATAGTACACTCACAAACCTTCCTCCTATATTATAGTACACTCACAAAACTTCTTCCCATATTATAGTACACTCACAAAACTTCCTCCTATATTATAGAACACGCACAAACCTCCTTCCTATATTTTATAACATGCACAAACCTTCCTCCTATATTATAGTACACTCACAAACCTTCTTCCTATATTATAGAACACGCACAAACATTCTTCTTATATTATAGTACACTCACAAACCTTCTTCCTATATGATAGTACACTCACAAACCTTCTTCTTATATAATAGTACACTCACAAACCTTCCTCCTATATTATAGTACACTCACAAACCTTCTTCCTATATAATAGAACATGCACAAACCTTCTACCTATATTATAGTACACTCACAAACCTTCTTCCCATATTATAGTACACTCACAAACCTTCTCCCTATATTATAGTACCCTCATAAACCTTCTTCCCATATTATAGTACACTCACAAACCTTCTTCCTATATTATAGTACATTCACAAACCTTCCTCCTATATTATAGTATACTCACAAACCTTCTTCCTATATTATAGAACATGCACAAACCTTCTACCTATATTATAGTACACTCACAAACCTTCTTCCCATATTATAGTACACTCACAAACCTTCTTTCCATTTTTATAACACACTCACAAACCTTCCGCCTATATTATAGTACACTCACAAACCCTTCTTCCTATGTTATAGTACACTCACAGACCTTCCTCCTATATTATAATACACTCACAAACCTTCTTCCTATATGATAGTACACTCACAAACCTTCTTCCTATATAATAGTACACTCACAAACCTTCTTCCTATATTATAGTACACACACAAACCTTCTTCCTATATTATAGTACACTCACAAACCTTCTTCCTATATGATAATACACTCACAAAAATCCTTAATATATGATAGTACACTCACAAACCTTCTTCCTATATTATAGTACACTCACAAACCTTCTTCCTATATGATAGTACACTCACAAACCTTCTTCCTATATTATAACACACTCACAAACCTTCTTCCTATATTATAGTACACTCACAAACCTTCTTCCTATATGATAGTACACTCACAAACCTTCTTCCTATATAATAGTACACTCACAAACCTTCTTCCTATATTATAGTACACACACAAACCTTCTTCCTATATTATAGTACACTCACAAACATTCTTCCTATATGATAATACACTCACAAACCTCCTTAATATATGATAGTACACTCACAAACCTTCTTCCTATATTATAGTACACTCACAAACCTTCTTCCTATATGATAGTACACTCACAAACCTTCTTCCTATATTATAGTACACTCACAAACCTTCTTCCTATATTATAGTACACTCACAAACCTTCTTCCTATATGATAATACACTCACAAGCCTCCTTAATATATGATAGTACACTCACAAACCTTCTTCATATATTATAGTACCATCACAAACCTTCTTCCCATATTATAGTACACTCACAAACCTTCTTTCCATATTATAACACACTCACAAACCTTCTTCCTATATTATACTACACTCACAAACCTTCTTTCTATATTATAGTACACTCACAAACCTTCTTCCTATATTATAGTACACTCACAAACCTTCTTCCTATATTATAGTACACTCACAAACCTTTTTCCCATATTATAGTACACTCACAAACCTTCCTCCTATATTATTTTACCCTCACAAACTTTCTTCCTATATTATAGAACACGCTCAAACCTTCGTCCTATATTATAGTATACTCACAAACCTTCTTCCCATATTATAGTACACTAACAAACCTTACTCCTATATTATAGTACACTCACAAACCTTCCTATATTATAGTACACTCACAAACATTCTTCCTATATTATAGTACACTCACAAACCTTCTTCCTATATTAAAGTACACTCACAAACCTTCCTCCTATATTATAGTACACTCACAAACCTTCTTCCTATATTATAGTACACTCACAAACCTACTTCCTATATTATAACACACTCACAAACCTTCCGCCTATATTATAGTACACTCACAAGCCCTTCTTCCTATGTTATAGTACACTCACAAACCTTCCTCCTATATTATAATACACTCACAAACCTTCTTCCTATATTATAGAACACGCACAAACCTTCTTCCTATATTATAGTACACTTAAAAACCTTCTTCCTATATTATAACACACTCACAAACATTCTTCCTATATTATAGTACACTCACAAACCTTCTTCCTATATGATAGTACACTCACAAACCGTCTTCCTATATGATAGTACACTCACAAACCTTCTTCCTATATGATAGTACACTCACAAACCTTCTTCCTATATTATAACACACTCACAAACCTTCTTCCTATATTATAGTACACTCACAAACCTTTTTCCCATATTATAGTACACTCACAAACCTTCCTCCTATATTATTTTACCCTCACAAACTTTCTTCCTATATTATAGAACACGCTCAAACCTTCGTCCTATATTATAGTACACTCACAAACCTTCTTCCTATATAATAGTACACTCACAAACCTTCCTCCTATATTATAGTACACTCACAAACCTTCTTCCTATTTTATAGAACATGAACAAACCTTCTACCTATATTATAGTACACTCACAAACCTTCTTCCCATATTATAGTACACTCACAAACCTTCTCCCTATATTATGGTACTGTTACGGTACCAACAGTGTACCAAGGGTTAATACCAGGGAACAACGTCCTGCATAGGGAATCAGCAATTCACAAACCAGCCAGTTTTCAGGTTTAAAACAGAATATCTCCTTTATTTGAAGGCAGCACACAGATTTATACACCCTCGCTTCAGGTTACAAAGGGCATTGGTTTAACAGTAAAGCAAACATATGAACAATGCATCAAACAATTGTCTATTCACAGGTAAAACAGATTAACATATTAAGTTAATTAACTAGGGAAGAACGTTTACTCAGACAATCTGATGTTGGGCAGTCTAGTTAACATAATCACACAAGGACACAATCAGTTTACCCAGACAGACTCCTGAGACACAATCAGATCTTAAACATACATAGAATACATCTTATTACAGAATATAGGAACAGTTCTTATTAGCTATAAAGTCTTTTATGCCCACTTTGCTTATAGAGTCACAATTGCTCCCACAAGGGGCACTCACACCCTGTACCCATCCTGTATTTATGGATACAGGGTGACATAGACATAAGACAGAGGTATGAAAGTACATGGGGTGTCCAGCATATAAAATTCCATATTTCCATGCAGTCTCTGGGTATCCTTAAGCCCATGTACCTCCAGCCCAAAGAATGTTCCATAACAGGCCCTCCAATGTACAGTGGCGAGATTGGTTTTGTCACATCTCTCCCCTTTTCCAAACAGACTAACAGGGTATCTGACCTCCTGCCGGTCAGTGCCCTGGTTAGTCCAGCAACCCACCCATAAAACACAATTAGTAGTACAGCCCACCCACAATAAATGGTTACTACACCTGAGTACGGGGAAAACTTGTCCATGTCCAGGTGCCTCACCACAGCTGTGTGGGGGACTGGTACGCTGAATTGGTGGGTTGCGAGGTGGGCAGAGACCAGCTGTACTCTGCCCGGGTGCCAGCACTACCATGGAAGTAGCCTGGTGGGAGCCTGGTTGCTGGAGGGGAAGACCGACTGTCTCCCCTTCGGATACATAGCTGTGCTGCTGGAGGGGGAGACCAATCGTCTCCCCTTTGGCTAAACAGCCGTGTTGCTGGGGGACAGGACCATCAAACTCCTCTCCCTCTGGTTTGTCATGCTCGGCTGTCCAGGGTATATACTGTGGCATATACCACCAGAGCGCCTGGTAGGCATGTCAGTTTGCTGGGACAATCCATCTGTATTCCCGTTATGAGAGAGAATTCCTGTCCATACAAACAAGGGTTCAAATTCCTCAGTGCCCAGACCAGGGCCAAACAGTCCTTCAAAATCCCATCAGCTTCTTTACGAGTTTTCTGTACCTGCTCTTTATAGGTATCCACAATCCCTTCATACTGACATAGGGTGCCCTTGAGTTGCTGCACCTCACTATGAGCCAGCGTCAGCTTCTCCTCCAGTGTCACTAAGTTTGTCTTTAATGTTTCATGTTCCACTCTCAAGCTGGTGTTTTCTGCAGTCTGTCGGTGCAGCTTGTCTAGCAGAGATTCCTGTTCTAAACGTGCTTTTTCCTCTGCGCTCCTCTTCTCCTTCATCAGCGCATTGTAACGGGACCTCCACATATCAATAGCGGATAGAGATTTACTGAGCTCAGCGTCCTGGGGCTTAGCAGCAGGTGGGTCAGTCTCTGCTGCACGGATCTGGGCACGGGTAGTCACAGAGTTAACATCAGCGGGACCCATAGGAGCGTAGGCAGAAACAAGGGGGGCCAAGTCATTTCCAAGAAGAACATCAGCAGGTAAGTCCTTCTTGACCCCCACATTCACAGGTCTAGCGCCCACTCCCCAATCCAAATGTACCCTGGCAACAGGTAGGCTGAACACATCGCCCCCTGCTACCCTCACAGCCACAGTGTCTCCAGTGTACTGTTTCTCAGACACCAAGTTCTTTTGAAGCAAGGTCATGGTAGCACCAGTATCCCGTAGACCACTGACCTTCTTCCCATTCACTTTAACCAGTTGCCGGTTATTCCGGTGGGCAGCTTGCACAAGGTCTGTCTCATGTAGGATGCTCCAGCATTCTTGCGCCTCTACGTAGCGGGCCGCAGGCTGAGGATTACGTGGGATTCCGCCGGCGGGTCTTCTCCAGGACTGCGCTTGGTTCGCTGCGTTTAGGGGACACTCTGGTCTTTTGTGCCCTAGTTGCTTACATCTAAAGCACCGAATAGGTTGTGAGTAGCCCCGCGAATTGAACAGGGCTCTCTGAGGGTAGTTCGTGGCCGGAGGCCGTGTGGTATAGCGGTGCGCCGGGGTTTGGTAACTGGCAGCTGCTGGGGTGACTGGGGGTCTGTACTCCACTCTAGCAGGGGGCTTAGTGGTAGCAATGTCCAGTTTGCGGGCATCCGTATACTCATCTGCCAAGCGAGCCGCTTCCTGCAGGGTGGAGGGTTTACGGTCCCGAACCCACTCTCGAACTCCTGCGGGTAATTTGTCGAAGCAATGTTCCAACAGGAATAGCTGCAGCACCTCTTCCCCAGATATGGCTTGGCACCCCGCTATCCAGTGAGCTGCTGTGCGGTGCACCTTACATGCCCACTCAAGGTAGGAATCTCCAGCTAATTTAACAGTGTCTCTGAACCGTCTCCGGTATGCCTCCGGTGTAACCGCATACCTGGAGAGCAGAGCCTCTTTTACAGTATTATAATCCCTGACTTCCTCATCTGGAATGGCCCGAAAAGCCTCTCTGGCCCGGCCGGATAATTTTCCAGATAATATCGTGACCCAGTCCTCTGCGGGTACCTTGTGTAGTGCACATTGCCTCTCAAAATCCGCAAGGTACCCATCAATCTCTCCTTCTGTTTCCAGGAAGTTTTTAAAAGCTGCAAAATTTACTTTTCTCTTTTCCATCTTAGTCAGTATTGTAATAATCCCCCTCTTCCTGAGGTTACTGGCTTGTGTAGTTGCTCTTCTGGGCGATAAGGTTCATTCCGTCGCTGCCACCAAATGTTACGGTACCAACAGTGTACCAAGGGTTAATACCAGGGAA
Source organism: Bombina bombina (assembly GCF_027579735.1). Classification (NCBI taxonomy): domain Eukaryota; kingdom Metazoa; phylum Chordata; class Amphibia; order Anura; family Bombinatoridae; genus Bombina; species Bombina bombina. Next base: position 644,103,279 of record NC_069502.1, read on the forward strand.
CAACGTCCTGCATAGGGAATCAGCAATTCACAAACCAGACAGTTTTCAGGTTTAAAACAGAATATCTCCTTTATTTGAAGGCAGCACACAGATTTATACACCCTCGCTTCAGGTTACAAAGGGCATTGGTTTAACAGTAAAGCAAACATATGAACAATGCATCAAACAATTGTCTATTCACAGGTAAAACAGATTAACATATTAAGTTAATTAACTAGGGAAGAACGTTTACTCAGACAATCTGATGTTGGGCAGTCTAGTTAACATAATCACACAAGGACACAATCAGTTTACCCAGACAGACTCCTGAGACACAATCAGATCTTAAACATACATAGAATACATCTTATTACAGAATATAGGAACAGTTCTTATTAGCTATAAAGTCTTTTATGCCCACTTTGCTTATAGAGTCACAATTGCTCCCACAAGGGGCACTCACACCCTGTACCCATCCTGTATTTATGGATACAGGGTGACATAGACATAAGACAGAGGTATGAAAGTACATGGGGTGTCCAGCATATAAAATTCCATATTTCCATGCAGTCTCTGGGTATCCTTAAGCCCATGTACCTCCAGCCCAAAGAATGTTCCATAACAGGCCCTCCAATGTACAGTGGCGAGATTGGTTTTGTCACAGGTACCCTCAAAAACCTTCTTCCCATATTATAGTACACTCACAAACCTTCTTCCTATATTATAGTACACTCACAAACCTTCCTCCTATATTATAGTATACTCACAAACCTTCTTCCTATATTATAGAACATGCACAAACCTTCTACCTATATTATAGTACACTCACAAACCTTCTTCCCATATTATAGTACACTCACAATCCTTCTTCCTATATTATAGAACACACACAAACCTTCTTCCTATATTATAGTACACTCACAAACCTTCTTCCCATATTATAGTACACTCACAAACCTTCTCCCTATATTATAGTACCCTCATAAACCTTCTTCCCATATTATAGTACACTCACAAACCTTCTTCCTATATTATAGTACACTCACAAACCTTCCTCCTATATTATAGTATACTCACAAACCTTCTTCCTAAATTATAGAACATGCACAAACCTTCTACCTATATTATAGTACACTCACAAACCTTCTTCCCATATTATAGTACACTCACAAACCTTCTTTCCATTTTATAACACACTCACAAACCTTCCGCCTATATTATAGTACACTCACAAACCCTTCTTCCTATGTTATAGAACACTCACAAACCTTCCTCCTATATTATAATACACTCACAAACCTTCTTCCTATATTATAGAACACGCACAAACCTTCTTCCTATATTATAGTACACTCACAAACCTTCTTCCTATATTATAACACACTCACAAACCTTCCGCCTATATTATAGTACACTCACAAACCCTTCTTCCTATGTTATAGAACACTCACAAACCTTCCTCCTATATTATAATACACTCACAAACCTTCTTCCTATTTTATAGAACATGAACAAACCTTCTACCTATATTATAGTACACTCACAAACCTTCTTCCCATATTATAGTACACTCACAAACCTTCTCCCTATATTATGGTACCCTCAAAAACCTTCTTCCCATATTATAGTACACTCACAAACCTTCTTCCTATATTATAGTACACTCACAAACCTTCCTCCTATATTATAGTATACTCACAAACCTTCTTCCTATATTATAGAACATGCACAAACCTTCTACCTATATTATAGTACACTCACAAACCTTCTTCCCATATTATAGTACACTCACAAACCTTCTTCCTATATTATAGAACACACACAAACCTTCTTCCTATATTATAGTACACTCACAAACCTATTTCCTATATTATAACACACTCACAAACCTTCTTCCTATATTATAGTACACGCACAAACCTTCTTCCTATATTATAGTACACTCACAAACCTTCTTTCTATATGATAGTACACTCACAAACCTTCTTCCTATATGATAGTATACTCACAAACCTTCTTCCTATATTATAGTACACTAACAAACCTTCTTCCTTTATTATAGTACACTCACAAACCTTCCTCCTATATTATAGTACACTCACAACCCTTCTTCCTATATTATAGAACATGCACAAACCTTCTACCTATATTATAGTACATTCACAAACCTTCTTCCCATATTATAGTACACTCACAAACCTTCTCCCTATATTATAGTACCCTCATAAACCTTATTCCCATATTATAGTACACTCACAAAACTTCTTCCTATATTATAGTACACGCACAAACCTTATTCCTATATTATAGTACACTCACAAACCTTCCTCCTATATTATAGTACACTCACAAACCTTCTTCCTATATTATAGAACATGCACAAGCCTTCTACCTATATTATAGTACACTCACAAACCTTCTTCCCATATTATAGTACACTCACAAACCTTCTTTCCATATTATAACACACTCTCAAACTTTCTTCCTATGTTATAGTACACTCACAAACCTTCCTCCTATATTATAGTACACTCACAAACCTTCTTCCTATATTATAGAACACGCACAAACCTCCTTCCTATATTATAGAACACGCACAAACCTTCCTCCTATATTATAGTACACTCACAAACCTTCTTCCTATATTATAGAACACGCACAAACCTTCTTCCTATATTATAGTACACTCACAAACCTTCTTCCTATATTATAGTACACTCACAAACCTTCTTCCTATATAATAGTACACTCACAAACCTTCCTCCTATATCATAGTACACTCACAAACCTTCTTCCTATATTATAGAATATGCACAAACCTTCTACCTATATTATAGTACACTCACAAACCTTCTTCCCATATTATAGTACACTCACAAACCTTCTCCTTATATTATAGTACCCTCATAAACCTTCCCATATTATAGTACACTCACAAACCTTCTTCCTATATTATAGTACACTCACAAACCTGCCTTCTATATTATAGTATACTCACAAACCTTCTTCCTATATTATAGAACATGCACAAACCTTCTACCTATATTATAGTACACTCACAAACCTTCTTTCCATTTTATAACACACTCACAAACCTTCTTCCTATATTATAGTACACTCACAAACCTTCTTCCTATATTATAGTACACTCACAAACCTTCTTCCCATATTATAGTACACTCACAAACCTTCTTTCCATTTTATAACACACTCACAAACCTTCCGCCTATATTATAGTACACTCACAAACCCTTCTTCCTATGTTATAGAACACTCACAAACCTTCCTCCTATATTATAATACACTCACAAACCTTCTTCCTATATTATAGAACACGCACAAACCTTCTTCCTATATTATAGTACACTCACAAACCTTCTTCCTATATTATAACACACTCACAAACCTTCTTCCTATATTATAGTACACTCACAAACCTTTTTCCCATATTATAGTACACTCACAAACCTTCCTCCTATATTATTTTACCCTCACAAACTTTCTTCCTATATTATAGAACACGCTCAAACCTTCGTCCTATATTATAGTACACTCACAAACCTTCTTCCTATATTATAGTACACTCACAAACCTTCCTCCTATATTATAGTACACTCACAAACCTTCTTCCTATATTATAGTACACTCACAAACCTTCTCCCTATATTATGGTACCCTCAAAAACCTTCTTCCCATATTATAGTACACTCACAAACCTTCTTCCTATATTATAGTACACTCACAAACCTTCCTCCTATATTATAGTATACTCACAAACCTTCTTCCTATATTATAGAACACTCACAAACCTTCTACCTATATTATAGTACACTCACAAACCTTCTTCCCATATTATAGTACACTCACAATCCTTCTTCCTATATTATAGAACACACACAAACCTTCTTCCTATATTATAGTACACTCACAAACCTTCTTCCCATATTATAGTACACTCACAAACCTTCTCCCTATATTATAGTACCCTCATAAACCTTCTTCCCATATTATAGTACACTCACAAACCTTCTTCCTATATTATAGTACACTCACAAACCTTCCTCCTATATTATAGTATACTCACAAACCTTCTTCCTAAATTATAGAACACTCACAAACCTTCTACCTATATTATAGTACACTCACAAACCTTCTTCCCATATTATAGTACACTCACAAACCTTCTTTCCATTTTATAACACACTCACAAACCTTCCGCCTATATTATAGTACACTCACAAACCCTTCTTCCTATGTTATAGAACACTCACAAACCTTCCTCCTATATTATAATACACTCACAAACCTTCTTCCTATATTATAGAACACGCACAAACCTTCTTCCTATATTATAGTACACTCACAAACCTTCTTCCTATATTATAACACACTCACAAACCTTCCGCCTATATTATAGTACACTCACAAACCCTTCTTCCTATGTTATAGAACACTCACAAACCTTCCTCCTATATTATAATACACTCACAAACCTTCTTCCTATTTTATAGAACATGAACAAACCTTCTACCTATATTATAGTACACTCACAAACCTTCTTCCCATATTATAGTACACTCACAAACCTTCTCCCTATATTATGGTACCCTCAAAAACCTTCTTCCCATATTATAGTACACTCACAAACCTTCTTCCTATATTATAGTACACTCACAAACCTTCCTCCTATATTATAGTATACTCACAAACCTTCTTCCTATATTATAGAACATGCACAAACCTTCTACCTATATTATAGTACACTCACAAACCTTCTTCCCATATTATAGTACACTCACAATCCTTCTTCCTATATTATAGAACACACACAAACCTTCTTCCTATATTATAGTACACTCACAAACCTATTTCCTATATTATAACACACTCACAAACCTTCTTCCTATATTATAGTACACGCACAAACCTTCTTCCTATATTATAGTACACTCACAAACCTTCTTTCTATATGATAGTACACTCACAAACCTTCTTCCTATATGATAGTATACTCACAAACCTTCTTCCTATATTATAGTACACTAACAAACCTTCTTCCTTTATTATAGTACACTCACAAACCTTCCTCCTATATTATAGTACACTCACAACCCTTCTTCCTATATTATAGAACATGCACAAACCTTCTACCTATATTATAGTACATTCACAAACCTTCTTCCCATATTATAGTACACTCACAAACCTTCTCCCTATATTATAGTACCCTCATAAACCTTATTCCCATATTATAGTACACTCACAAAACTTCTTCCTATATTATAGTACACTCACAAACCTTATTCCTATATTATAGTACACTCACAAACCTTCCTCCTATATTATAGTACACTCACAAACCTTCTTCCTATATTATAAAACATGCACAAGCCTTCTACCTATATTATAGTACACTCACAAACCTTCTTCCCATATTATAGTACACTCACAAACCTTCTTTCCATATTATAACACACTCTCAAACTTTCTTCCTATGTTATAGTACACTCACAAACCTTCCTCCTATATTATAGTACACTCACAAACCTTCTTCCTATATTATAGAACACGCACAAACCTCCTTCCTATATTATAGAACACGCACAAATCTTCCTCCTATATTATAGTACACTCACAAACCTTCTTCCTATATTATAGAACACGCACAAACCTTCTTCCTATATTATAGTACACTCACAAACCTTCTTCCTATATTATAGTACACTCACAAACCTTCTTCCTATATAATAGTACATTCACAAACCTTCCTCCTATATCATAGTACACTCACAAACCTTCTTCCTATATTATAGAATATGCACAAACCTTCTACCTATATTATAGTACACTCACAAACCTTCTTCCCATATTATAGTACACTCACAAACCTTCTCCTTATATTATAGTACCCTCATAAACCTTCCCATATTATAGTACACTCACAAACCTTCTTCCTATATTATAGTACACTCACAAACCTGCCTTCTATATTATAGTATACTCACAAACCTTCTTCCTATATTATAGAACATGCACAAACCTTCTACCTATATTATAGTACACTCACAAACCTTCTTCCCATATTATAGTACACTCACAAACCTTCTTTCCATTTTATAACACACTCACAAACCTTCCGCCTATATTATAGTACACTCACAAACCCTTCTTCCTATGTTATAGTACACTCACAAACCTTCTTCCCATATTATAGTACACTCACAAACCTTCTTTCCATTTTATAACACACTCACAAACCTTCCGCCTATATTATAGTACACTCACAAACCCTTCTTCCTATGTTATAGAACACTCACAAACCTTCCTCCTATATTATAATACACTCACAAACCTTCTTCCTATATTATAGAACACGCACAAACCTTCTTCCTATATTATAGTACACTCACAAACCTTCTTCCTATATTATAACACACTCACAAACCTTCTTCCTATATTATAGTACACTCACAAACCTTTTTCCCATATTATAGTACACTCACAAACCTTCCTCCTATATTATTTTACCCTCACAAACTTTCTTCCTATATTATAGAACACGCTCAAACCTTCGTCCTATATTATAGTACACTCACAAACCTTCTTCCTATATAATAGTACACTCACAAACCTTCCTCCTATATTATAGTACACTCACAAGCCTTCTTCCTATTTTATAGAACATGAACAAACCTTCTACCTATATTATAGTACACTCACAAACCTTCTTCCCATATTATAGTACACTCACAAACCTTCTCCCTATATTATGGTACCCTCAAAAACCTTCTTCCCATATTATAGTACACTCACAAACCTTCTTCCTATATTATAGTACACTCACAAACCTTCCTCCTATATTATAGTATACTCACAAACCTTCTTTCCATATTATAGTACACTCACAAACCTTCTTTCCATTTTATAACACACTCACAAACCTTCCGCCTATATTATAGTACACTCACAAACCTTCTTCCCATATTATAGTACACTCACAAACCTTCTCCCTATATTATAGTACCCTCATAAACCTTATTCCCATATTATAGTACACTCACAAACCTTCTCCCTATATTATAGTACCCTCATAAACCTTATTCCCATATTATAGTACACTCACAAACCTTCTTTCCATATTATAGTACACTCACAAACCTTCTTTCCATTTTATAACACACTCACAAACCTTCTCCCTATATTATAGTACCCTCATAAACCTTATTCCCATATTATAGTACACTCACAAACCTTCTTTCTATATTATAGTACACTCACAAACCCTTCTTCCTATGTTATAGTACACTCACAAACCTTCCTCCTATATTATAATACACTCACAAACCTTCTACCTATAATATACTACACGCACAAACCTTCCTATATTATAGTACACTCACAAACCTTCTTCCTATATTATTGTACACTCACAAACCTTCTTCCTATATGATAGTACACTCACAAACCTTCTTCCTATATAATAGTACACTCACAAACCTTCCTCCTATATTATAGTACACTCACAAACCTTCTTCCTATATTATAGAACATGCACAAACCTTCTACCTATATTATAGTACACTCACAAACCTTCTTCCCATATTATAGTACACTCACAAACCTTCTCCCTATATTATAGTACCCTCATAAACCTTCTTCCCATATTATAGTACACTCACAAACCTTCTTCCTATATTATAGTACACTCACAAGCCTTCCTCCTATATTATAGTATACTCACAAACCTTCTTCCTATATTATAGAACATGCACAAACCTTCTACCTATATTATAGTACACTCACAAACCTTCTTCCCATATTATAGTACACTCACAAACCTTCTTTCTATTTTATAACACACTCACAAACCTTCCGCCTATATTATAGTACACTCACAAACCCTTCTTCCTATGTTATAGTACACTCACAAACCTTCCTCCTATATTATAATACACTCACAAACCTTCTTCCTATATTATAGAACACGCACAAACCTTCTTCCTATATTATAGTACACTCACAAACCTTCTTCCTATATTATAACACACTCACAAACCTTCTTCCTATATTATAGTACACTCACAAACCTTCTTCCTATATGATAGTACACTCACAAACCTTCTTCCTATATAATAGTACACTCACAAACCTTCCTCCTATATTATAGAACATGCACAAACCTTCTTCCCATATTATAGTACACTCACAAACCTTCTCCCTATATTATAGTACCCTCATAAACCTTCTTCCCATATTATAGTACACTCACAAACCTTCTTCCTATATTATAGTACACTCACAAACCTTCCTCCTATATTATAAAATACTCACAAACCTTCTTCCTATATTATAGAACATGCACAAACCTTCTACCTATTTTATAGTACACTCACAAACCTTCTTCCCATATTATAGTACACTCACAAACTTTCTTTCCATTTTATAACACACTCACAAACCTTCCGCCTATATTATAGTACACTCACACACCTTCTTCCCATATTATAACACACTCACAAACCTTCCTCCTATATTATAGTACACTCACAAACCTTCTTCCTATATTATAGTACACTCACAAACCTTCTTCCTATATTATAGTACACTCACAAACCTTCTTCCTATATTATAGTACACTCACAAACCTTCTTCCTATATTATAGTACACTCACAAACCTTCCTCCTATATTATAGTACACTCACAAACCTTCTTCCTATATTATAGAACACTCACAAACCTTCTTCCTATATTATAGTACACTCACAAACCTTCTTCCTATATTATAGTATCCTCACAAACCTTCTTCCCATATTATAACACACTCACAAACCTTCCTCCTATATTATAGTACACTCACAAACCTTCTTCCTATATTATAGTACACTCACAAACCTTCTTCCTATATTATATAACATGCACAAACCTTCTACCTATATTATAGTACACTCACAAACCTTCTTCCCATATTATAGTACACTCACAAACCTTCTTTCCATTTTATAACAAACTCACAAACTTTCTTCCTATGTTATAGTACACTCACAAACCTTCCTCCTATATTATAGAACACGCACAAACCTTCTTCGTATATTATAGAACATGCACAAACCTTCTTCCTATATTATAGTACACTCACAAACCTTCTTCCTATATTATAGTACCCTCACAAACCTTCTTCCCATATTATAACACACTCACAAACCTTCCTCCTATATTATAGTACACTCACAAACCTTCTTCCTATATTATAACACACTCACAAACCTTCTTCCTATATTATAGTACACTCACAAACCTTCTTCCTATATTATAGTACACTCACAAACCTTCCTCCTATATTATAGTACACTCACAAACCTTCCTCCTATATTATAGTACACTCACAAACCTTCTTCCTATTTTATAGAACACGCACAAACCTTCTTCCTATATTATAGTACACTCACACACCTTCTTCCTATATTATAGTACCCTCACAAACCTTCTTTCCATATTATAACACACTCACAAACCTTCCTTCTATATTATAGTACACTCACAAACCTTCTTCCTATATTATAGTACACTCACAAACCTTCCTCCTATATTATAGTACACTCACAAACCTTCCTCCTATATTATAGTACACTCACAAACCTTCTTCCTATATTATAGTACCCTCACAAACCTTCTTCCCAGATTATAGTACACTCACAAACCTTCTTTCCATATTATAACACACTCACAAACCTTCCTCCTATATTATAGTACACTCACAAACCTTCTTCCTATGTTATAGTACACTCACAAACCTTCTTCCTATATTATAGTACACTCACAAACCTTCTTCCTATGTTATAGTACACTCACAAACCTTCCTCCTATATTATAGTACACTCACAAACCTTCTTCCTATTTTATAGAACACGCCCAAACCTTCTTCCTATATTATAGTACACTCACAAACCTTCTTCCTATATTATAGTACCCTCACAAACCTTCTTTCCATATTATAACACACTCACAAACCTTCCTTCTATATTATAGTACACTCACAAACCTTCTTCCTATATTATAGTACACTCACAAACCTTCGTCCTATATTATAGTACACTCACAAACCTTCCTCCTATATTATAGTACACTCACAAACCTTCTTCCTATATTATAGTACACTCACAAACCTTCTTCCTATATTATACTACACTCACAAATTTTTTTCCCATATTATACTACACTCACAAACCTTCCTCCTATATTATTTTACCCTCACAAACTTTCTTCCTATATTATAGTACATGCTCAAACCTTCGTCCTATATTATAGTACACTAACAAACCTTACTCCTATATTATAGTACACTCACAAACCTTCCTATATTATAGTTTACTCACAAACCTTCCTCCTATATTATAGTACACTCACAAACATTCTTCCTATATTATAGTACACTCACAAACCTTCTTCTTATATTATAGTACACTCACAAACCTTCCTCCTATATTATAGTACACTCACAAACCTTCTTCCTATATTATAGTACACTCACAAACCTTCTTCCTATATTATAGTACACTCACAAACCTTCTTCCTATATTATATAACATGCACAAACCTTCTACCTATATTATAGTACACTCACAAACCTTCTTCCCATATTATAGTACACTCACAAACCTTCTTTCCATTTTATAACAAACTCACAAACTTTCTTCCTATGTTATAGTACACTCACAAACCTTCCTCCTATATTATAGTACACTCACAAACCTTCTTCCTATATTATAGAACACGCACAAACCTTCTTCGTATATTATAGAACATGCACAAACCTTCTTCCTATATTATAGTACACTCACAAACCTTCTTCCTATATTATAGTACCCTCACAAACCTTCTTCCCATATTATAACACACTCACAAACCTTCCTCCTATATTATAGTACACTCACAAACCTTCTTCCTATATTATAACACACTCACAAACCTTCTTCCTATATTATAGTACACTCACAAACCTTCTTCCTATATTATAGTACACTCACAAACCTTCCTCCTATATTATAGTACACTCACAAACCTTCCTCCTATATTATAGTACACTCACAAACCTTCTTCCTATTTTATAGAACACGCACAAACCTTCTTCCTATATTATAGTACACTCACAAACCTTCTTCCTATATTATAGTACCCTCACAAACCTTCTTTCCATATTATAACACACTCACAAACCTTCCTTCTATATTATAGTACACTCACAAACCTTCTTCCTATATTATAGTACACTCACAAACCTTCCTCCTATATTATAGTACACTCACAAACCTTCCTCCTATATTATAGTACACTCACAAACCTTCTTCCTATATTATAGTACCCTCACAAACCTTCTTCCCAGATTATAGTACACTCACAAACCTTCTTTCCATATTATAACACACTCACAAACCTTCCTCCTATATTATAGTACACTCACAAACCTTCTTCCTATGTTATAGTACACTCACAAACCTTCTTCCTATATTATAGTACACTCACAAACCTTCTTCCTATGTTATAGTACACTCACAAACCTTCCTCCTATATTATAGTACACTCACAAACCTTCTTCCTATTTTATAGAACACGCGCAAACCTTCTTCCTATATTATAGTACACTCACAAACCTTCTTCCTATATTATAGTACCCTCACAAACCTTCTTTCCATATTATAACACACTCACAAACCTTCCTTCTATATTATAGTACACTCACAAACCTTCTTCCTATATTATAGTACACTCACAAACCTTCGTCCTATATTATAGTACACTCACAAACCTTCCTCCTATATTATAGTACACTCACAAACCTTCTTCCTATATTATAGTACACTCACAAACCTTCTTCCTATATTATACTACACTCACAAAATTTTTTCCCATATTATACTACACTCACAAACCTTCCTCCTATATTATTTTACCCTCACAAACTTTCTTCCTATATTATAGTACATGCTCAAACCTTCGTCCTATATTATAGTACACTAACAAACCTTACTCCTATATTATAGTACACTCACAAACCTTCCTATATTATAGTACACTCACAAACCTTCTTCCTATATTATACTACACTCACAAAATTTTTTCCCATATTATACTACACTCACAAACCTTCCTCCTATATTATTTTACCCTCACAAACTTTCTTCCTATATTATAGTACACTCACAAACCTTCTTCCTATATTATAGTACACTCACAAACCTTCTTCCTATATTATAGTACACTCACAAACCTTCCTCCTATATTATAGTACACTCACAAACCTTCTTCCTATATTATAGTACACTCACAAACCTTCTTCCTATATTATAGTACACTCACAAACCTTCTTCCTATATTATAGTACCCTCACAAACCTTCTTCCCATATTATAGTACACTCACAAACCTTCTTTCCATATTATAACACACTCACAAACCTTCCTCCTATATTATAGTACACTCACAAACCTTCTTCCTATGTTATAGTACACTCACAAACCTTCTTCCTATATTATAGTACACTCACAAACCTTCCTCCTATATTATAGTACACGCACAAACCTTCATCCTATATTTTAGTACACTCAAAAACCTTCTTTCCATATTATAACACACTCACAAACCTTCTTCCTATATTATAGTACACTCACAAACCTTCCTCCTATATTATAGTACAGGCACAAACCTTCATCCTATATTATAGTACACGCACAAACCTTCTTCCCATATTATAGTACACTCACAAACCTTCTTCCTATATTATAGTACCCTCACAAACCTTCTTCCCATATTATAGTACACTCACAAACCTTCTTTCTATATTATAACACACTCACAAACCGTCTTCCTATATTATAGTACATTCACAAACCTTCTTCCTATATTATAACACACTCACAAACCTTCTTCCTATATTATAGTACACTCACAAACCTTCCTCCTATATTATAGTACACACACAAACCTTCATCCTATATTATAGTACACGCACAAACCTTCATCCTATATTATAGTAGACGCACAAACCTTCTTCCCATATTATAGTACACTCACAAACCTTCCTCCTATATTATAGTACACTCACAAACCTTCTTCCTATATTATAGTACCCTCACAAACCTTCTTCCCATATTATAGTACACTCAAAAACCTTCTTTCCATATTATAACACACTCACAAACCTTCTTCCTATATTATAGTACACTCACAAACCTTCTTCCTATATTATAACACACTCACAAACCTTTTTCCTATATTATAGTACACGCACAAACCTTCATCCTATATTATAGTACACGCACAAACCTTCTTCCCATATTATAGTACACTCACAAACCTTCCTCCTATATTATAGTACACTCACAAACCTTATTCTCATATTATAGTACACTCACAAACATTCTTCAGTCTATTTTTTCCCTTGAAGCATGTTGTTACTAATGCTTAAAGTAAATTACAATTAAAGGGATATGAAAACTCCCCCCCCAAAAAAAAATTTTTTTATTCAGATAAAACATGCAGTTTTAAACAGCTTTCTAATTTACTTCTATTATCAATTTTTCTTCGTTCTCTTGGTATTTTGTGTTGAAAACCAGAGATGTAAGCTCAGGAGTGTGCATGTGTCTGGAGCACCGTAATTATTATTATTAAATAGAAGTATTCCCATATATAGTCTTTCTAAATTCACCCCTTAAGACAACATTCTGAATATATTCATAATTTCTAAATGGAGAGATATATTGCCTCTGTATATGCAAAGTAGCAGATTTGATAAAACACTATCCATTTTGAAAAACTTATTAACATCTTTTTTCTGTATTAATTAAAGAATGATATTGTTCAATTACCATTTAGGTTCTAAATGTAGCTTTAAATCTTACAAAGATAGGCCCTTTTTTTAATTGTAACTTGAAAAAATGATATATCTTCCAAAGAGAATAGCACAATTTTATAAACTCTGAACTAACAAATTATTTTCTTGTAGAATCTTTAAGCAGTAAAATATCTTCAACCTGTAGCTGTTTATATTGTTTTGTAACCTTAGATAGCGAATATAATTATCTTTGCCAAAAATGATTACATTTATGGCATTCCCGTATACAATGAATTATATTGACATCTGAACAGCTACATCAAGAACATATATAGAGTTTATATTCTATTTAGACATTATGCTCGGAGTTAAATAAGTTCTATAAGTCAGTTTGGTATGTGATTCTCTCCAAGAAAATGAATGAGTAGTTGATCATACTCTTTAAAAACTTTTTGTTAACATGATCGGTATTAATACTGATATAATCTTTTTCTCATAACTGACAAATTCTATGTTTTTTTCACCCTCTTTTTGAAGCACTAACCTGTATCAAAATGCAATAGAGCGGTTGCCATTTTTATACAAGTTGAAACTAATTTCCAATTCTTGCCAGCCATATCTTATATAATATTTATTTTTAATAGTATCTATCAAATGTCATACTTGGAGATATGCAAAAAAAAGTCCTTGAATAACGGCAGTTGTGTTAGTGACATTCATGACAATGTGAGTGTGATTTACAATCAAATATATAAAAAAAATATGATAAAAAGCCATTTATATACTGTATGTTGTTGTCTTGAAGTGCCTATAGAAGTCTGTCCTACCTGCCAAGATACTTATGGCCTTCATATAGTTACTGAGTGTTGAGGATATGCATGTGTCTGGAGCACTATAATTATTATTATCAAATTTGACAATAGAAGTGAATTGGAAACTTTTTTAAAAAAAAATTCTATGTTTCTATCTTAATAGCAAAAGAAAATGTTTGGGTTTCATATCCATTTGACAGCTGGTGAGGCAAGATTCATCTTATTTTGCAACTATCAAAGTCTACCTGGTAACACAAGAGTTAAATCCATCAGTATCTCTCTGAATACCCTTGATGGTTAAGCTCTAAAATATACAGAAGTAGCAGGTGCTGTCACTCCCAGTAATTAAAAGTAGGCTAACAAGTTTCAAATCAAGGAAGTCTGCAGTCAACGGTATTTTCCAATATAAACATTCACAAATATGAATGGTATTAAGATCCTAAAGAACAGCAAATGTTATTGCATTAGCACAAAATGAAATGCTGCATTTCTTTTCAGTTTGCATATTCAATTTCTAAGCATGGATATAATGTGGTTGATCACAATCCCATTAAGAAACCTATCTAATGTTTTTCTACAAAAAGCAACTATTGCAATCTATGGGGATTTTTAAAGATCAATTGATTTTTTTTTCTAAAGGATAGTGAACGACCCCCATATGAGATGTTTAACTAATGTTAAGCTGATTGATTGAATTGCTAATATAATGTGTATTAAAGCAAGTACTTATAACATGGTAAACTTAATGTATGTTAATAGAAAATGCAACCTTCATCCAAAAGAAGCTGCTAAGGCCAACTATATATTGATGCATGTAAGTTTTGCTTTACTGAGGTTAAAGAGACAGTCTACAATAGAATTGTTATTATTTTAAAATATAGATAATCCCTTTATTACCCATTCCTCAGTTTTGCATAACCAACACAGTTATATTAATACACTTTTTACCTTTGTGATTACCTTGTATCTAGGAACCTTCTTCCAGCCTCCTGATCACATGACTGTGACTGTTTATTATCTATTGTCTTAAATTTAGCATTGTGTTGTGCTTAATCTTAAATAACTGTCTGTGCCTGAACACAGTGTTAACTATATGGCTAACGTGAACTATCAAGTTTTTTGCTTTGAAAACCAATTTAAAAAGCATGTGATTAGAGGCAGCCCTCAAGGGCTTATGAATTAGCATATGAGCCTACCTAGATTTAGTTTCAACTAAGAATACCAAGAGAAAAAAGCAAATTTGATGATAAAAGTAAATTGGAAAGTTGATTAAAATTACATTTCCTATCTTAATAATGAAAGTTTAATTTTGACTAGACTGTCCCTTTAAATCGATAGTAAACCCAAATATTTTCTTTCATGATTCACATAGAGCATGCAATTTTAAGCTACTTTCTAATTTACTCCTATTATCATTTTTTTGTTCTCTTGGTATCTTTGTTTGAAAAAGCAGGAATGAAAGCTTTGGAGCCGGCCTATTTTACTTTTAGTACCCTGGATAGGGCTTGCTGATTGGTGGCTACATTGAGGCAATCACTCTATGGCAGCAATTTTTGCAACAATGTATAGCATTGCTGCAATCAAAGCTGACAGAGTGTTAAAGACGCATGCTCACTTACGAGTGCCTATGAGGCTACCTTGGTCTACTTTTCAACATAGTATACCAAGAAAATGGAGCAAATTTGATCACTGAAGTAATTTGTATTTTTTAATGACACATGCTGAATCATGAAAGTTTAATATTAACTAGGGTGTCCCTTTTAAATTAGACTGCCAGAAAAAAGAATTTACAGCTTAGCATTTTTTTTTAAAAGCGAACAAGAGTTTTGTATCATCCAAGTTTGTAATTCAGTGGTTTTAGGATTATCAATTACATAAATAAAATGTCCATTGCAATCACAACATTGCTTGTATAATGCACTTTCTTGCCTTCAGATTTTAACCAATTTTGCTTTAAAAAAAATATAAAAAATAAGCAAAAAATAAAATCTAAAATCTATTACTAAAACCAAAATGATCAAAATAGTAATGTGTACTTTATGGTGCTCTTTTTTATGACAGGCTGTGTTTTATAGCACAGTTTATGTCTGATGATAAACACACATTTGCTGTACAGCTAAGGGAGTAATTACAGAATAAAAGTTAGTGAATGTTCTAAAATTAGTGTCCTTGGAATGTATCAGAATGTCTGCCAAAACATTTAGTGTCATGGAATGTACTAGAAAGTCATCCAAATTGTACAGTTTTAGTGCACACACATTTCTACATTCAGAGCTTTATTTGTAAATGCATTTAAAACATTTAATCACATCCAATCACAAGAGCACAATCATCTTTCTACTAGAAGGATGTGCACTGAATGTACCTTTTTGTTTAGAAAAACCTAATTATATATATATATATATATATATATATATATATAGTAGCAAGTGGTGAAGGATCCAAACGGATGGGTTCTGTATCCAGCAAAAACTTCACACAGCAGGCACAGCAGGAATTTATAATCCGTTTAATGTGTAAATAACCAAACGTTTCAGCCCTCACATGGGCTTTTGTCAATGGTAAACATAAGCCAGGCCAGACATAAGCCTGTATATATACATATATACACCGTATATATGAGAATATAGAACAGGATATACAGAGGACTATAAGTTCTATAAGTCAGTTTGGTATGTGATTCTCTCCAAGAAAATGAAAGAGTAGTTGATCATACTCTTTAAAAACTTTTTGTTAATATGATCGGTATTAATACTGATATAATCTTTTTCTCATAACTAACAAATTCTATCCATGTTTTGTTCACCCTCTTTTTGAAGCACTAACCTGCATCAAAATGCAATAGAGTAGTTGACATTTTTATACAAGTTGAAACAAATTTCCAATTCTTGCCAGCCATATCTTATATAATATTTATTTTTAATAGTATCTAACAAATGTCATACTTGGAGATATGCAAAAAAAAAGTCCTTGAATGATGGCAGTTGTGTTAGTGACATTCACGACAATGTGAGTATGATTTACAATCAAATATATAAAAAAAATATGATAAAAAGCCTTGGTCAATATCAAAAGTTCATCTCAATACTTTGTTATATATCCTTTGTTGGCAATGACAGAGGTCAAACGTTTTCTGTAAGTCTTCACAAGGTTGTCACACACTGTTGCTGGTATGTTGGCCCATTCCTGCATGCAGATCTCCTCTAGAGCAGTGGTGTTTTGGGGCTGTCGCTGGGCAACACAGACTTTCAACTCCTTCCAAAGGTTTTCTATGGGGTTGAAATCTGGAGACTGGCTAGGCCACTCCAGGACCTTGAAATGCTTCTTACGAAGCCACTCCTTCATTGCCCAGGTGGTGTGTTTGGGATCATTGTCATGCTGAAAGACCCAGCCACGTTTCATCTTCAATGCCCTTGCTGATGGAAGGAGGTTTGCACTCAAAATCTCACGATACATGGCCCCATTCATTCTTTCATTTACACGGATCAGTTGTCCTGTTCCCTTTGCAGAGAAACAGCCCCAAAGCATGATGTTGCCACCCCCATGCTTCATAGTAGGTATGGTGTTCTTTGGTTGCAACTCAGAATTCTCTCTCCTCCAAACACGACGAGTTGTGTTTCTACCAAACAGTTATACTTTGGTTTCATCTGACCATATGACATTCTCCCAATCCGCTTCTGGATCATCCAAATGCTCTCTAGCATACTTCAGACAGGCCCGAACATGTACTGGATTAAGCAGGGGGACACGTCTGGCACTGCAGGATCTGAGTCCCTGGCGGAGTAGTGTGTTATTGATGGTAGCCTTTGTTACATTGGTCCTAGCTCTCTGCAGGTCATTCACTAGGTCCCCCCGTGTGGTTCTGGGATGTTTGCTCACCGTTCTTGTGATCATTTTGACCCCACGGGGTGAGATCTTGCATGGATCCCCAGATCGAGGGAGATTATCAGTGGTCTTGTATGTCTTCCATTTTCTAATTATTGCTCCCACAGTTGATTTCTTCACACCAAGCTGCTTTCCTATTGCAGATTCAGTCTTCCCAGCCTGGTGCAGGTCTACAATTTTGTTTCTGGTATCCTTCGACAGCTCTTTGGTCTTCACCATAGTGAAGTTTGGAGTTTGACTGTTTGAGGTTGTGGACAGGTGTCTTTTATACTGATAACAAGTTCTAACTAACAAATTCTATCCATGTTTTGTTCACCCTCTTTTTGAAGCACTAACCTGTATCAAAATGCAATAGAGCAGTTGACATTTTTATACAAGTTGAAACAAATTTCCAATTCTTGCCAGCCATATCTTATATAATATTTATTTTTAATAGTATCTAACAAATGTCATACTTGGAGATATGCAAAAAAAAAAGTCCTTGAATGATGGCAGTTGTGTTAGTGACATTCACAACAATGTGAGTGTGATTTACAATCAAATATATAAAAAAAATATGATAAAAAGCCATTTATATACTGTATGTTGTTGTCTTGAAGTGCCTATAGAAGTCTGTCCTACCTGCCAAGATACTTATGGCCTTCATATAGTTATTGAGTGTTGAGGATGTATTGTGACAACAATAGGTTAATGTCACACATGTAAATTCTTATTTTCCTTTTTAAGTATACAAAGGGGTTACATGAATACAGCATTCCTGTAACCTTAAGAGGTGTGAATCGGCTATTGTATGTGTCACTCTTTAGAGACCCCTCAGTTTCTATATTGAAAATAAATACTTAAAACATGAAATGTCCTTTTCAGGAGCTTTTCAGTTGATACGTTTACGGCCACAGGTTTTTAATAAACTATACAATATAGCATTATGATCACTTGCTGTATCTACATTTTTTGTAGGCTAAATTATTTTAGTGGTACAAAACTGGAGAGAAATGATTCATCTGACTGAAATGTAAATTTACCAATATTTGCATACTTAGACTGATAAACCCACACATTAAATCTCTGGCAACTATATTCTTTTAGTATCAATTTCGTATGCTTTAATAAAAATAGCTGTAATATAGTTTTATTCTGTGATGTGGGAGTAAGATGGCTATGGATTTGATTTGTATAAGTGCGTGTATGTGTGTGTGTCTGTGTGTATATGTGTGTGTGTATGTATATGTGTATGTGTGTGTGTTAGTGCGTTTGTGTGTCTATCTGTGGGTATACAGGTGAAATTCAAAAAATTAGAATATCGTGCAAAAGTTAATTTATTTCACTAATGCAACTTAAAAGGTGAAACTAATATATGAGATAGACTCATTACATGCAAAGCAAGATAGTTCAAGCCGTGATTTGCCATAATTGTGATGATTATGGCTTACAGCTCATGAAAACCCCAAATCCACAATTTTTAAGAAACTTAGAATATTGTGAAAAGGTGCAATATTCTAGGCCCAAAGTGTCCCACTCTAATCAGCGAATTAAGCCATAACACCTGCAAAGGGTTCCTGAGTTCCTGGTTCAGTAGGAATCACAATCATGGGAAAGACTGCTGACCTGACAGTTGTGCAGAAAACCATCATTGACACCAGGGCCGGACTGGGAATGGAAAGCAGCCCTGGAAAATGAATAGACCAGCCCTAAATTTCACCGCCTGCTCTAAGTTAAAAGAATTCTTGCATCATCATAAAGAACATTATCTCACAGAATATGAAGTATATATATAATATATATATATATTTATATATATATATATATATATATATATATATATATATATATAGTTCATATTCTGTAAGATAATGTTCTTTATGATGCAAGAATGTTTAATTTAGAGCAGACAGTAAAAAAAAAAATCTTAACTCCCTTTCAGGATTATTAGTGTCCACAGTCTGAGTCTGACTCTATCCGGTGATCTCATCTGATCTGTATGAATATAAATAATGCATACAAACACAAACCTCCTTACTTTATTCTAAATGCTGCCTGCTGTTGCCCTTCCTTGCATTAGATTCACTATATATATATATATATATATATATATATATATATATATATACTGTGTATATATATATATATATATATATATATATATATATAACCAAATCAGTTAGAAAAGAGCTCTAACAATTCTAAAAGAGCTAAAGCGGATTACTGGCCGCACCAATACAACCCTACAGTATACATGGGAATGACATCCTAGACAGGTGTGCTGAACATATATATTTTAATAAAAACATAGCCAAAAAGGTACATGCTGAGAATAGTACTGCAGGGCCATGCAGTAATAAGTCTTGCACTCTGAAAGGTTGAAGTTTGATGTGTCATTTGCACATGGGATTAAGTTTCCAACGGTGAAATTACCACTCTTGGACTCTCATACTATTATCTCAAATCCGGTACCGGATCAAACATACACCAATGAGATATCAAGGACGTCATTCTGTCTAAACTATAACCGGAGCGTGTTCTTAACACTCAAGTGCCCGGCATTAGGGATGGACTTTCTCATGAGTCGACATTAAACCTTGCAAATGCTAGCTCACAGATATCAGTAGTGCACTACACCTGCAACTTGTATTTTGTAACTTGATTATTGCTACTATTCTCAGCATGTACCTTTTTGGCTATGTTTTTATTAAAATATATATGTTCAGCACACCTGTCTAGGATGTCATTTCCATGTATACTGTAGGGTTGTATTGGTGTGGCCAGTAATCCGCTTTAGCTCTTTTAGAATTGTTAGAGCTCTTTTCTAACTGATTTGGTTATATACTTTTAGGATTGTCAGCACAATACGCTTTACCCTTACAATCAATCTGTGTGCACCCTATCCCTAGTATAACTATATATATATATATATATATATATATATATATCTCAAAATAACAAGAGTATTGCATTGAGCAATGATACTTTTTTTATTGGACTAACTATACATTTTATAAGTTGACAACTTATAAATGTATAGTTAGTCCAATAAAAAAAGTATCATTGCTCAATGCAATACTCTTGTTATTTTGATATCTAAATCTCTGGACTAACACGGCTACTCCAATCAACGTGTATATATATATATATATATATATATATATATATATATATATATATATATATATATAGTGGTTTTTTTTAAATTAAATAAATGGCTAAAAAGTAAACTCAGTCATACACAGCAATGTAGTTAGTATCTAAGAATGCCAAAACACTATTTTAAAACAGCCAGTCTGCCAACAGGGTAATTATTAATTTACATACGTAACATTATGCACAAACTGTGGTGGTACTCTGCTCACTGACTGTCCTGACTTCTGTGCTTCTGTGTTGCCGCTTGCCGGCCGCCTGTATGTCAAGGACCTGTCAGGTGCAAGTAACGGCAGTTCTCTCAGTGATTGCTCTTTCCTGGTGGGACAGTGATCAATCTACAGTGAGAGACAACAACAACCCTGAGGCACCTTATGTCTAGTGTAGTGAGTTTTGTGCTGCCACTTTCCTACTTCCTAGAGTTTATTGTCCCTTATGACTTCTGTATAAAAGTGCTGTAAGCATGCAGCAACATAAGAGATGTATGCAAGAACAGAATGAGGGAGAGCTGACAGTACTTGCTGAGTACAGATGGCACACAGTAAATGAGAGTAGTAACAGCTAAAATGCTAAATTGTGCAAGACGAATCTAGTCATTAGTGAACTCAGACAGGAAACTGCAAAGCCAGCGCTCATTGAGATTAGTCTGACCAGTCACTCACTACATAGAAAGCACAGTGTAAATAGATTTCCCCCACAGAGAGCTTTGAAGCACAATGATAGATAACAAAGTTATATTGAGTGGATATAGTAACACCAGTAAGCGTGTACACCATACTGTGAGTGAGATTACACTCACCTAGTCGCACACTGTAAGTATACACTCAGATTGTATACTGTTTCGAGAGTAAGGTTACACACAGTTCAAGATCAAGAACACCGACAGCAAGACACAGACATGCCCTGAGTCAGGCACTGGAGGCCCCTCCTGCCAATCACTGTATATCCCTCCCCAGCCTTAGCCAGCTCACTGTTCACATTCATGCAGCTCACAGTTACCGGGAGGAGAACTTAACTTTGCAGGTAAGGTGTGTCCCGTGACCGTCCGTCGTCTTCCATCCCTCCCACACGTGACTCCACGTGGCCTGCTGCAACTCAACAACTAGGCTCCGGCTCGGCTCGCTGATGCTCCCAGGCTCCTTCTACTATGTCACGTGGACAGTCTGTCAGTGTGACGTTCGTAAGCCGGGCCGGCCCACCCCCGCATTCCTCCCTGGCCTCATCATCCAGTCAAACGGAGCTTTGAGTGACAAACAAACACAGACTCAGTCTGATTGGCTTTCGGTAGTTTGCATTGCGGGTTTTTATTAGACAGTCTCACAGTCTAGTAGCGTAGCGTTCCTCACTGCCTCTTAGCCAGTTAGCCTAAGCCTATAGTATTATTACCACAATAGTCGCAACTCGCATCGCATGCATC
Organism: Bombina bombina; assembly: GCF_027579735.1. Classification (NCBI taxonomy): domain Eukaryota; kingdom Metazoa; phylum Chordata; class Amphibia; order Anura; family Bombinatoridae; genus Bombina; species Bombina bombina. The sequence continues at coordinate 644,126,332 of NC_069502.1, forward strand.
AAAATATTTGCTAAATGATAATTAATTGCTGCTCTGAGCTACTGCAGCAGCTGAGTCAGCCTGCTTAAGGCAGCCCAGCTGAGCTGCCAGCCGGTGGCCCACCGGGATTTTCTCCGGTATCCCAGCTGCCCAATCCGGCCCTGATTGACACCCTCCATAAGGAGGGAAAGCCTCAAAAGGTAATTGCAAAAGAAGTTGGATGTTCCCAAAGTGCTCTATCAAAGCACATTAATAGAAAGTTATGTGGAAGGGAAAAGTGTGGAAGAAAAAGATGAACAAGCATCAGGGATGACCGCAGCCTGGAGAGGATTGTCAGGATAAGGCCATTCAAAAGTGTTGGGGACTTTCACAAGAGCCACCACACACAGACGGATCCTGGACATGGGCTTCAAATGTCGTATTCCTCTTGTCAAGCCACTCCTGAACAACAAACAACGTCAGAAGCGTCTTACCTGGGCTAAAGAAAAACAGACCTGGTCTGTTGCTCAGTGGTCCAAAGTCCTCTTTTCTGATGAGAGCAAATATTGCATCTCATTTGGAAACCAAGGACCCAGAGTATGGAGGAAGAATGGAGAGGCACACACTGCAAGATGCTTGAAGCCCAGTGTGAAGTTTCCACAGTCTGTGTTGATTTGGGGAGCCATGTCATCTGCTGGTGTTGGTCCACTGTGCTTCATTAAGTCCAGGGTCAATGCAGCCATCTACCAGGAGATTTTGGAGCACTTCATGCTTCCTTCCGCAGACGAGCTCTATGGTGATGCTGACTTCATTTTCCAGCAGGACTTGGCACCTTCCCACACTGCCAAAAGCACCAAAACCTGGTTCAATGACCATGGGATTACTGTGCTTGATTGGCCAGCAAACTTGCCTGACCTGACTTGGCATTGCCAAGAGAAAGATGAGAGACATGAGACCGAACAATGCAGAAGATTTGAAGGCCGCTATTGAAGCATCCTGGTCTTCCATAATACCTCAGCAGTGCCACAGGCTGATAGCTTCCATGCCATGCCGCATTGAGGCAGTAATTGCTGCAAAATGGGCCCAAACCAAGTACTGAGTACATGCAGTATGCATGCTTATACTTTTCAGAGGTCCGATATTGTTCTACAGGTATGTATAATCCTTGTTTTATTGATTGCATGTAATATTCTAATTTTCTGAGATTGTGGATTTGGGGTTTTCATGAGCTGTAAGCCATAATCATCACAATTATGAAAAACCATGGCTTGAACTATCTTGCTTTGCATGTAATGAGTCTATCTCATATATTAGTTTCACCTTTTAAGTTGCAATAGTGAAATAAATGAACTTTTGCACGATATTCTAATTTTTCGAGTTTCACCTGTATGTGTGTGTGTGTGTGTATGTATATGTGTATATGTGTGTGTTAGTGCGTATGTATGTGTATATAAGTGTGCAGTGGCGTCACTAGGGTTGGTGTCACCCGGTGCGGTAAGTTATGGTGTCACCCCCCCCTCCCCCCAGAAAGCAGACACACACAAACACAACAACACAGACACACACACATACAAACACTCAGACACACTTAAAATCACACTCAGATGCACACACAAACACTCGGAAACACACAGACACACACACACAAAAACACACACAAAAACACTCAGACACACACACAAAAATATTCAGACACACACAAAAACTCTCTGACACACAAACACTCAGGCACACACACACACAAAAACACTCAGGCACACACACACTCAGACACACACACACAAAAACTCAGACACACACACAAAAACTCAGACACACACACACATACAAAATATGTAAACTGCACTGCATTAATTATACAGCTCATGCCTAGAGCTGCTCCCTGGCTCAGCAGAGCATCAAATGAAAGATAAACAGTGCACTCTAAAAGTAAATCACTAAAGAAAAGGTTTAGGTGCGCAAACTATGAAAATTCTGCTCTCTGACTCCAAGTCTGTCAGTGCACAGCCCCGGGCCGCCTGCCTACCGCTTCTTATGGCCAATCACCTCTGCACTTTGCCCACCCCCAGACCCCCGCCCACCCTCCCCTCCTACCTCTTCAGTGTGCACTTAGAGTACCGTAACCGTACCGTTCTGGTGGGCATCATACATGGCTCCTTCACTTTAGAGACAGTGTCAGACAGTCATGCGGTCAGGTGCCAGGCATCCCCCTCATGATTTCCCAGTTCCCGATTAGAGAGGCAGCATAGTAGTGAGTGACTCCACTGCTCCACACGTCACTGAGCAGTGAGCACAGATAGGCAGGCAGGTTTAGGCTAGCAGCGCAACTTCGCAAGCCCCACGGCACGCCAATAACATTCATAGTGAAATTGGGCAGGGGAGGAGCAGAGTACAAACAAGCAAAATCAGCCAGGAAAACTATTTGTGGAAATTGCAGCGCTGGCTCAAGGGACAAAAAAATTTCGTGTCTACAACTTCCCCAGTCCCACTAATGTTCACAAATGCTGACCCCTCTAATAAAAAAATGTATGCATCTCTACAATGTATTTCTTTGAATTTCAATAAAAAAAATTTAAAAAAAAATATATATTATTTTATTTCTGGTTGTGTCACCCCCTGGAGGGTGTCACCCGGGTGCAGCCCGCACCCCCTGCAACCCCCTAGTGACGCCAGTGTGTGTGTGTATAAGTGTGTATGTGTCTGTGTGTATGTGTCTGTGCGCATGCGTGTGTGTAAAATAAATAAAACAATCATTGGGACAGGAGATTTTTTTCCGCACATATACTTATACATAACTTATACAATATTAATTATTATCTTAGCAATGTGTTATGGGGTAGTGGAACAAGCACTAGTGGGTACACCTATAGCTCTCTTCAGTGGGTCTCCTAGTAGACCTAGTGGGTTTAAGTCTGTAGTGTGAATGAAGTGAGCGCCTAAATACAAGGCTAAGGTGAGATAATGATGTTTAGATAAAATGAAAATAAAAGATCCCGATTTTATCAAAACATCATTATCTTACCTTAGCCTTGTATTTAGGCGCTCACTTCATTCACACTACATACTTAATTATTATCTTATATGATTGCAGTTTCCCTGATTTCCCTGCCAGAACAATTTGTGGTAAGTACATGAATACTTGAAAAAACATTAAAACATTTTTTTTTGTTATACAACAAAAAATAATCACTGCATTTCAACAGATCTGCATATATAACAAATGTTTAAAATCTTATAAAACAGTGTGTTTTTTTAGCAAAATTGTGTGGCCAATTAGGAACAAATATAAAATAGCTTATTGTGCTTATCAGCCAATCACTTTGTAGCATGTGGGAGGGTCAAAGTTCTGAAATTTATAGGATGCCCTCCAGTCCCTGGCAGAGAGAAACTGCAATTTTCAGAATTAATTTATAGCATAATAAAGTATTTTATGGGGAATTCATTTCAAATTTAATTCTGAAGAAACACTGTTGGTCATGATGGCTTACATTTTATTTCTAAACATCTTTCATTAAGTAAAACTGGAATTTCATCAAAAGAAGAAAACTTACATATTTGTTAAAATATGAACTTGGAATTCATGGAATTGTCAATGTTCTCAATACAGATGGATTTTCTCAGTAGGATGTAATTTAAAAACCACAAACAAATGGGTATGCATATTGACTGAAATTACTTTGATTCTGAAAACAGCTTATAGAGTCCTAACAGACTAGAGCCCACTATGTTGGCATTTATGTTTGCATTTATTCTGTAGAAACATCTGAGAAGCAAAATGAATAGCAAAGGGAAAATTTGATCTTTAAAAAGGTATACAAAACCCAATTTTTCTTTTCTTTCATGATTCAGATAGAGCATGAAATTTTAAGCAACCTTGTAATTTACTCCTATTATCAAAATGTATTCGTTCTCTTGGTATCTTTATTTAAAAAGCAGGAATGTAAGCATGGGAGCCGGACCATTTTTGGTTAAGACCCTGGGTGCTGCTGATTGGTTGCTAAATGTGAACATTGATAATAGGAGTAAACTACAAAGTTGCTTAAAATGTCATGCTCTATTTGAATCATGAAAGAAAGAAAAAATTGGTTTCATATCCCTTTAAGAGCCATTAAACACTGTGGCCTAGATTTGGAGTTTGGCGGTAGATGGGCTGTTAACGCTCCGCGGGCTTTTTTCTGGCCGCACCATAAAATTAACTCTGGTATCGAGAGTTCAAAAAAATGCTGCGTTAGGCTCCAAAAAAGGAGCGTAGAGCATTTTTACCGCAAATGCAACTCTCGATACCAGAGTTGCTTACGGACGCGGCCAGCCTCAAAAACGTGCTCGTGCACGATTCTCCCATTGGAAACAATGGGGCTGTTTGAGCTGAAAAAAAACCTAACACCTGCAAAAAAGCAGCGTTCAGCTCCTAACGCAGCCCCATTGTTTCCTATGGGGAAACACTTCCTACGTCTGCACCTAACACCCTAACATGTACCCCGAGTCTAAACACCCCTAACCTTACACTTATTAACCCCTAATCTGCCGCCCCCGCTATCGCTGACCCCTGCATATTATTATTAACCCCTAATCTGCCGCTCCGTACACCGCCGCAACCTACGTTATCCCTATGTACCCCTAATCTGCTGCCCCTAACACCGCCGCCCCCTATATTATATTTATTAACCCCTAATCTGCCCCCCACAACGTCGCCACCAGCTACTTACAATAATTAACCCCTAATCTGCCGACCGCAAAGCGCCGCCACCTACGTTATCCTTATGTACCCCTAATCTGCTGCCCCTAACACCGCCGACCCCTATATTATATTTATTAACCCCTAATCTGCCCCCCTCAACGTCGCCGACACCTGCCTACACTTATTAACCCCTAATCTGCCGAGCGGACCGCACCGCTACTATAATAAAGTTATTAACCCCTAACCCGCCTCACTAACCCTATCATAAATAGTATTAACCCCTAATCTGCCCTCCCTAACATCGCCGACACCTAACTTCAATTATTAACCCCTAATCTGACGACCGGAGCTCATCGCTACTATAATAAATGGATTAACCCCTAAAGCTAAGTCTAACCCTAACACTAACACCCCCCTAAGTTAAATATAATTTAAATCTAACGAAATTAATTAACTCTTATTAAATAAATTATTCCTATTTAAAGCTAAATACTTACCTGTAAAATACATCCTAATATAGCTACAATATAAATTATAATTATATTATAGCTATTTTAGGATTAATATTTATTTTACAGGCAACTTGGTAATTATTTTAACCAGGTACAATAGCTATTAAATAGTTAAGAACTATTTAATAGTTACCTAGTTAAAATAATAACAAAATTACCTGTAAAATAAATCCTAACCTAAGTTATAATTAAACCTAACACTACCCTATCAATAAATTAATTAAATAAAATACCTACAATTACCTACAATTAACCTAACACTACACTATCAATAAATAAATTAAATACAATTTCTACAAATAACTACAATTACATAAACTAACTAAAGTACAAAAAATAAAAAAGAACTAAGTTACAAAAAATAAAAAAATATTTACAAACATAAGAAAAATATTACAACAATTTTAAACTAATTACACCTACTCTAAGCCCCCTAATAAAATAACAAAGACCCCCAAAATAAAAAATTCCCTACCCTATTCTAAATTAATAAATGTAAAAGCTCTTTTACCTTACCAGCCCTGAACAGGGCCCTTTGCGGGGCATGCCCCAAGAAAATCAGCTCTTTTGCCTGTAAAAAAAAACATACAATACCCCCCCCCCCAACATTACAACCCACCACCCACATACCCCTAATCTAACCCAAACCCCCCTTAAATAAACCTAACACTAAGCCCCTGAAGATCTTCCTACCTTGTCTTCACCATCCAGGTATCACCGATCCGTCCTGGCATCCGGTGCTGAAGAGGTCCAGAAGAGGCTCCAAAGTTTTCCTCCTATCCGGCAAGAAGAGGACATCCGGACCGGCAAACATCTTCTCCAAGCGGCATCTTCGATCTTCTTCCATCCGGTGCGGAGCGGGTCCATCTTGAATCAGCCGACGCGGATCCATCCACTTCTTCCGGCGTCTCCCGACGAATGACGGTTCCTTTAAGGGACGTCATCCAAGATGGCGTCCCTCGAATTCCGATTGGCTGATAGGATTCTATCAGCCAATCGGAATTAAGGTAGGAATATTCTGATTGGCTGATGGAATCAGCCAATCAGAATCAAGTTCAATCCGATTGGCTGATCCAATCAGCCAATCAGATTGAGCTCGCATTCTATTGGCTGTTCCGATCAGCCAATAGAATGCGAGCTCAATCTGATTGGCTGATTGGATCAGCCAATAGGATTGAACTTGATTCTGATTGGCTGATTCCATCAGCCAATCAGAATATTCCTACCTTAATTCCGATTGGCTGATAGAATCCTATCAGCCAATCGGAATTCGAGGGACGCCATCTTGGATGACGTCCCTTAAAGGAACCGTCATTCGTCGGGAGACGCCGGAAGAAGAGGATGGATCCGCGTTGGCTGATTCAAGATGGACCCGCTCCGCACCGGATGGAAGAAGATCGAAGATGCCGCTTGGAGAAGATGTTTGCCGGTCCGGATGTCCTCTTCTTGCCGGATAGGAGGAAGACTTTGGAGCCTCTTCTGGACCGCTTCAGGTTAATAAGTGTAGGCAGGTGGAGGCGACGTTGTGGGGGGCAGATTAGGGGTTAATAAATATAATATAGGGGTCGGCGGTGTTAGGGGCAGCAGATTAGGTGTACATAAGGATAACGTAGGTGGCGGCGCTTTGCGGTCGGCAGATTAGGGGTTAATTATTGTAGGTAGCTGGCGGCGACGTTGTGGGGGGCAGGTTAGGGGTTAATAAATATAATACAGGGGTCGGCGGGGTTAGGGGCAGCAGATTAGGGGTACATAAGTATAACGTAGGTGGCGGTCGGCAGATTAGGGGTTAAAAAAATTTATTCGAGTGTCGGCGATGTGGAGGGACCTCGGTTTAGGGGTACATAGGTAGTTTATGGGTGTTAGTGTACTTTAGGGTACAGTAGTTAAGAGCTTTATGAACCGGCGTTAGCCCAGAAAGCTCTTAACTCCTGCTATTTTCCGGCGGCTGGAGTTTTGTCGTTAGAGCTCTAACGCTCACTTCAGAAACGACTCTAAATACCGGCGTTAGAAAGATCCCATTGAAAAGATAGGATACGCAATTGACGTAAGGGGATATGGAAAAGTCGCGGCTGAAAAGTGAGCGTTAGACCCTATTTTGAGTGACTCCAAATACCGGCGGTAGCCTAAAACCAGCGTTAGGAGCCTCTAACGCTGGTTTTCACGGCTACCGCCGAACTCTAAATCTAGCCGTATGTAAATGCTAGAGAGAATAATGCATTCAAAGAAAATATTAGTCTGAGAGTAACATGTAGATGTTTTTTTTAAAACTTTTATTAGCTGTTTAAATATTGACAAAATAAGTGTAAAGTTTGTGTCTATTACACAATGGGAGCTGCCATATTGTAATTTAGGTTACCTTATTTGCTGTGGCTAATTAGGGTAAGTTATAAATAAGTCACTAGAGTGTGCAGCCAATGGCTATGTGGAATATAACAGTGTTCTGCAATTCCATTTCTAACAGGAACTGAAATGTTCACAATTTCAGTATGGAATTACAAGACAAGGGGAAAAAATAAATAATAAAGGTATAATGCAGCCTTTTTTATATATACAATTTATTATTTTATCTTACCATCTCAAAATTTTTAATATCCATTTTAGCTATAAATAGAATAAACTGGCTAGGTATTTTGCCCCTCTTGCAGATTACTAATCTCATTTCTACTGGAGCCAACTCATAATGGATTTATGTGACATATATAAGTAAATGTTACATCAGGCAAGATTTAGCATAACTGCAGGAGGACAGATTTGCAAGCAGTGAACCTGTTCACCTGCAACTGTCACTTGCAATGCAGCATTGAATGGTAAATTTTAACATGGTAAAAGATCTTTCTTGAGCAATACTGTCCCCTGCTCTCATGCAAACAATTGCACAAGAGCAGGGCATGTATATCACCCCGATCGAGTAAGTGTCGGGGTGATTGATCTCGTCACATCTGAGGTGGTAGAGAGACAAAGAAGCATAGCTTCAAAAATTGAGAATTCAAATTAATAGTTACCCTATATTGCACAATTTTCCTCATATGCACTTTTGTGTCTGGTCTTCAAGTTTGCTTTACTGTGCATTAATAAGCACTGTAATACATAAGATCTACTTACAAAATACATGTTTAACATAACTAAAACATTTTTTTGTTATGTTAAAGAACAAAGAAAAATTGATAATAGGTGTAAATTAGAAATCTGCTTAAAATTGCGTGCTCTAACTGAATCATGATAGAAAACAAATTGGGTTTCATATCCCTTTAAGTATCGTTATCTGATCTACTTTTGTGGTGCTTATTAGAGGCCAGATTATATTCAAAACTGACATTTGCATTAAAGATTTCAATTTTGCACAACATGTTTGCTATAATTTGCATTAGCAGAAAAGCTTCTAGTAAGGGGCTTTTAGCAGCATACACAAATACATTTTGAGTGCCCCATACATCTACATCCAAATAATATGCCCACTTAGGGATTCAGCCATAATTTGTATGAAGCAAAGTGAATAAGTGCTGTCACTATACACACCGCTGCTGGCTTTCTATATAGGAATAATATTTGCATGAGGTTGTATGGGACACTCACAGTATATGCACATATGCTGCTGAAATGCATATCATTTTTACTAGAAGCATTTTTATAAATGCAAGTAAACTAAGGACCTTTAAAAACTGAAACATACACATGCACAATTGATTTTTGAGTATTATGTCCCTTTAAGTAGCACTAAGCTTGGTTAAAGGGACAGTAAGCACCTTGTAATTACAAGATATTTCTGTTGTGTTGCTATAGAACAAAATATTAGCAAAGTCGTAATGTTTTTAAAACAAAATAACATCCTATTTACTGCAATTAGTTTAATTAGCCCAACTACACCACATTGCCTTATTTGGATGAGCCAATCGGAACTTTAGTTCATAGACAACAAGGCTAGTAACTGTCATAAATCTGGTATAAAAACAGAATTTATGCTTACCTGATAAATTACTTTCTCCAACGGTGTGTCCGGTCCACGGCGTCATCCTTACTTGTGGGATATTCTCTTCCCCAACAGGAAATGGCAAAGAGTCCCAGCAAAGCTGGTCACATGATCCCTCCTAGGCTCCGCCCACCCCAGTCATTCGACCGACGGACAGGAGGAAATATATATAGGAGAAACCATATGATACCGTGGTGACTGTAGTTAGAGAAAATAATTCATCAGACCTGATTAAAAAACCAGGGCGGGCCGTGGACCGGACACACCGTTGGAGAAAGTAATTTATCAGGTAAGCATAAATTCTGTTTTCTCCAACATTGGTGTGTCCGGTCCACGGCGTCATCCTTACTTGTGGGAACCAATACCAAAGCTTTAGGACACGGATGAAGGGAGGGAGCAAATCAGGTCACCTAAATGGAAGGCACCACGGCTTGCAAAACCTTTCTCCCAAAAATAGCCTCCGAAGAAGCAAAAGTATCAAATTTGTAAAATTTGGCAAAAGTGTGCAGTGAAGACCAAGTCGCTGCCTTACATATCTGGTCAACAGAAGCCTCGTTCTTGAAGGCCCATGTGGAAGCCACAGCCCTAGTGGAGTGAGCTGTGATTCTTTCAGGAGGCTGCCGTCCGGCAGTCTCATAAGCCAATCGGATAATGCTTTTAAGCCAAAAGGAAAGAGAGGTAGAAGTCGCTTTTTGACCTCTCCTTTTACCAGAATAAACAACAAACAAGGAAGATGTTTGTCTGAAATCTTTAGTAGCTTCTAAATAGAATTTTAGAGCACGGACTACGTCCAAATTGTGTAACAAACGTTCCTTCTTTGAAACTGGATTCGGACACAAAGAAGGTACAACTATCTCCTGGTTAATATTTTTGTTGGAAACAACTTTCGGAAGAAAACCAGGCTTAGTACGCAAAACCACCTTATCTGCATGGAACACCAGATAGGGTGGAGAACACTGCAGAGCAGATAACTCTGAAACTCTTCTAGCAGAAGAAATTGCAACCAAAAACAAAACTTTCCAAGATAATAACTTAATATCTACGGAATGTAAGGGTTCAAACGGAACCCCTTGAAGAACTGAAAGAACTAGATTTAGACTCCAGGGAGGAGTCAAAGGTCTGTAAACAGGCTTGATCCTAACCAGAGCCTGAACAAATGCTTGAACATCTGGCACAGCTGCCAGTCTTTTGTGAAGTAAAACAGATAAAGCAGAGATCTGTCCCTTCAGAGAACTTGCAGATAATCCTTTCTCCAAACCTTCTTGTAGAAAGGATAGAATCTTAGGAATTTTTATCTTGTTCCATGGGAATCCTTTAGATTCACACCAACAGATATATTTTTTCCATATTTTATGGTAAATTTTTCTAGTTACAGGCTTTCTAGCCTGAATCAGAGTATCTATTACAGAATCTGAAAACCCATGCTTTGATAAAATCAAGCGTTCAATCTCCAAGCCGTCAGTTGGAGGGAAACCAGATTCGGATGTTCGAATGGACCCTGAACAAGAAGGTCCTGTCTCAAAGGTAGCTTCCATGGTGGAGCCGATGACATATTCACCAGGTCTGCATACCAAGTCCTGCGTGGCTACGCAGGAGCTATCAAGATCACCGAGGCCCTCTCCTGATTGATCCTGGCTACCAGCCTGGGGATGAGAGGAAACGGTGGGAATACATAAGCTAGGTTGAAGGTCCAAGGTGCTACTAGTGCATCTACTAGGGTCGCCTTGGGATCCCTGGATCTGGACCCGTAGCAAGGAACCTTGAAGTTCTGACGAGACGCCATCAGATCCATGTCTGGAATGCCCCATAATTGAGTTATTTGGGCAAAGATTTCCAGATGGAGTTCCCACTCCCCCGGATGGAATGTCTGACGACTCAGAAAATCCGCTTCCCAATTTTCTACTCCTGGGATGTGGATCGCAGACAAGTGGCAGGAGTGATCCTCCGCCCATTAAATTATCTTGGTCACTTCTTTCATCGCCAGGGAAGTCCTTGTTCCCCCCTGATGATTGATATATGCAACGGTCGTCATGTTGTCTGACTGAAACCTTATGAATTTGGCCTTTGCTAGTTGAGGCCCAAGCTCTGAGAGCATTGAATATCGCTCTCAGTTCCAGAATGTTTATCGGGAGAAGAGACTCTTCCCGAGGACCATAGACCCTGAGCTTTCAGGGATTCCCAGACGCGCCCCCAGCCCCACTAGGCTGGCGTCGGTCGTGACAATGACCCACTCTGGTCTGCGGAAGCTCATTCCCTGTGACAGATTGTCCAGGGTCAGCCACCAACGAGTGAATCTCTGGTCTTTTGATCTACTTGAATCGTCGGAGACAAGTCTGTATAATCCCCATTCCACTGTCTGAGCATGCACAGTTGTAATGGTCTTAGATGAATTCATGCAAAAGGAACTATGTCCATTGTGGCAACCATTAATCCTATTACTTCCATGCACTGCGCTATGGAAGGACGAGGAACAGAATGAAGTACTTGACAAGAGCTTAGAAGTTTTGATTTTCTGACCCTCTGTCAGAAAATCCTCATTTCTAAGGAATCTATTATTGTTCCCAAGAAGGGAACTCTTGTTGACGGGGGACAGAGAACTTTTTTCTTTGTTCACCTTCCCATCCGTGAGATCTGAGAAAGGCTAGGACGATGTCTGTATGAGCCTTTGCTTTTGACAGGGACGACGCTTTGAATCAGGATGTCGTCCAAGTAAGGTACTACTGCAATGCCCCTTGGTCTTAGAACCGCTAGAAGGGACCCTAGTACCTTTGTGAAAATCCTTGGAGCAGTGGCTAATCCAAATGGAAGTGCCATAAACTGGTAATGCTTGTCCAGAAAAGCGAACCTTAGGAACTGATGATGTTCCTTGTGGATAGGAATATGTAGGTACGCATCCTTTAAATCCACGGTAGTCATAAATTGATTTTCCTGGATAGTAGGTAGGATCGTTCGAATAGTTTCCATTTTGAACGATGGTACCCTGAGAATTTGTTTAGGATCTTTAGATCCAAAATTGGTCTGAATGTTCCCTCTTTTTTGGGAACTATGAACAGATTGGAATAAAATCCCATTCCTTGTTCTCTTATTGGAACTGGATGTATCACTCCCATCTTTAACAGGTCTTCTACACAATGTAAGAATGCCTGTCTCTTTATTTGGTTTGAAGATAATTGAGACCTGTGGAACCTTCCCCTTGGGGGGTAGTTCCTTGAATTCCAGGAGATAACCTTGAGAAACTATTTCTAGCGCCCAAGGATCCTGAACATCTCTTGCCCAAGCCTGAGCAAAGAGAGAAAGTCTGCCCCACACTAGATCCGGTCCCGGATCGGGGGCTATCCCTTCATGCTGTTTTGGTAGCAGGTGGTAGGCTTCTTGGCCTGCTTACCCTTGTTCCAGCCTTGCATTGGTTTCCAGGCTGGTTTGGGTTGTGAAGTATTACCCTCTTGCTTAGAGGATACAGAATTAGAGACTGGTCCGTTTCTGCGAAAGGGACGAAAATTAGGCTTATTATTAGCCTTAAAAGACCTATCCTGTGGGAGGGCGTGGCCCTTTCCCCCAGTGATGTCTGAAATAATCTCTTTCAAATCAGGTCCAAATAATGTTTTACCTTTGAAAGGAATGTTAAGCAATTTTGTCTTGGAAGACACATCCGCTGACCAAGACTTTAGCCAAAGCACTGCGCGCCACGACAGCAAACCCTGAATTTTTCGCCGCTAATCTAGCTAATTGCAAAGCGGCATCTAAAACAAAAGAGTTAGCCAATTTTAAGTGCTTGAACTCTGTCCATAACCTCCTCATACGAAGATTCTTTACTGAGCGATTTTTCTAGTTCTCGAACCAGAAACACGCTGCCGTAGTAGTCAGTGACAGGAACAATGCATGAAATTGCTTGTAGAAGGTAACCTTGCTGTACAAAAATCTTTTTAAGGCAAACCCTCTAATTTCTTATCCATAGGATCTTTGAAAGCACAACTATCTTCGATAGGAATAGTAGTGCGTTTGTTCTAGAGTAGAAACCGCCCCCTCGACCTTGGGGACTGTCTGCCATAAGTCCCTTTCTGGGGTCGACTATAGGAAATAATTTCTTAAATATAGGGGGGGGAACAAAAGGGTATGCGGGCCTTTCCCACTCTTTAGTTACTATGTCCGCCACCCCGCTTGGGTATAGGAAAAGCGTCGGGGGGCACCGGAACCTCTAGGAACTTGTCCATCTTACATAATTTCTCTGGAATGACTAAATTGTCACAATCATCCCAGAGTAGATAACACCTCCTTAAGCAGTGCGCGGAGATGTTCATAATTTAAATTTAAATGTCACAACATCAGGTTCAGTTTGATGAGAAATTTTTCCTGAATCTGAAATTTCTCCATCAGACAAACCTCCCTCATGGCCCCTCTGAGATTGGTGTGAGGGTATGTCAGAACAGTTATCATCAGCGTCCTCTTGCTCTTCAGTGTTTAAAACAGAGCAATCGCGCTTTCTCTGATCAAGTAGGCATTTTGGATAAAAGATTTGCTATGGAGTTATCCATTACAGCCGTTAATTGTTGCATGGTAATAAGTATTGGCGCACTAGATGTACTAGGGGGCCCTCCTGTGTGTAGACCACAGTAGGGGATGATGGTAGTATCATGTTTACTCCCCTCATTTGAGGAATCATCTTGGGCAATATCATTATCAGTTGCATTACTGTCCTTACTTTGTTTGGACACTATGGCACAATTATCACATAAATTTAAATGGGAGACACCATTGGCATTTCATACATATAGAACATAGCTTATCTGATGGTACAGACATGTTAAAACAGGCTTAAACTTGTCAACAAAGCACAAAAAATGTTTTAAAATAAAACCGTTACTGTCACTTTAAATTTCAAAATGAAAACACTTTATTACTGAATATGTGAAAAAGTATGAAGGAATTGTTCAAAATTCACCAAAACTTTCACCACAGTGTCTTAAAGCATTAAAAGTATTGCCACACCAAATTTCAGAGCTTTAACCCCTTAAATTAACGGAACCGGAACCCGTTTTTACATTTAACCCCTATACAGTCCCAGAATGAGGCTCTGTCTATAACTAGAAAGGCCCCCATCTGAAAAAGGTGTCCAACACAGTGCCTGCCGTTTTTCTAACGTTCCCCAAGATTATAATACAATAATTAGTTAGAAATCTGCATAATATGCCTAGTAAAGCAATTGTTTTAGCCCAGAAAAATGTCTACCAGTTTTTAAGCCCTTTTTGAAGCCCTTTATTCTTTTATGTTTAACTAAGAAAATGGCTTACCGGGTCCCCCCCCATGAGGGGAAATGACAGCCTTCCAGCATTACATGGTCTTGTTAGAAATATGGCTCAGTCATACCCTTAAGCAGAAAAGACTGCTAACTGTTTCCCCCAACTGAAGTTACTTCATCTCAACAGTCCTGTGTGGAAACAGCAATCGATTTTAGTTACTGTCTGCTTAAAAATCATCTTCCTCTTACAAACAGAAATCTTCATCCTTTTCTGTTTCAGAGTAAATAGTACATACCAGCACTATTTTAAAATAACAAACACTTGATAGAAGAATAAAACTACAAAAAACTCTTAACCATCTCCGTGGAGATGTTGCCTGTGCAACGGCAAAGAGAATGACTGGGGTGGGCGGAGCTAGGAGGGATCATGTGACCAGCTTTGCTGGGACTCTTTGCCATTTCCTGTTGGGGAAGAGAATATCCCACAAGTAAGGATGACGCCGTGGACCGGACACACCAAATGTCGGAGAAATACATTGTTTTGCAGTTGTTACCTGATAAAATCTAATTAGGGACCTATATATAGCAGGATTAGCCTTGCGAAAGTCAGGAGGGTGCATTTTAGATTCTGAGAATTAGACATTGTTAAATTTGTAAACTAATTTACATGAAAGGGTACAAAATAAATAATGAAAATATAAGGGTAAAGTTGTTTCATTATGCATAACTAAACTTTTTATATAAAAATCTCAGAGTCTACCGCCCATTAAGTAAACTGTACCATACGTATACAGCCTCTCTAGCAGAAGTGAGAAAGCACATCTAGCAACGGTAAAAATATTCACTTTGATTTAGGATCAGCAAAGCATCTTCCTACAAAAACTCTCAATTTAACATTTGGCATTAATATCTCAAATACATTTACTTCTCTTCTCATGAGACCATGTTAAAGCTTGTACACAAAAATAATAATCTCACTTGGTGCCATAAATTACCGTAAGATCGAACCTGCTTAGTTTATGTTACACAGTTACCGTTCTATTAAATATATTAATGCAGGAGTTGATAGGAGTAAAGTTAATATTTATGCAGATTTGCAATTATACAGCTAGATTACGAGTTTTGCGTTATGTGTGAAAAAGCATTGTTATGCTTCATAACGCTGCTTTTTCCCTAACGCCACTATTACAAGTCTTGTACCGCACACCTTTTTTGGCCGTCATGCAACGTCAGTACCGCACTTTTTAAAAAGTCCTTTTTTCAATGGGACTTACATAGCGCCCGGTATTACGAGGTTTGCCTGGGAGGCCAAAAGTGGAGGTGGTACACTCTATACCACAAATCCGTACCGCCATCTAAAGTCAGTAGTTTATGAGTTTTACATACAAAGCTATAACATAAAATAAAAATAAAGTGTTAAAAAGTCCACTAAACACCCATAAACTAACTATTAACCCCTAAACCGAGGCTCCACCACATCACAAACACTATATTAAATTTATAACCCCCATTCCGCCGCTCCCCCGACATCGCCCCCAATATTAAAATGTATGAACCCCCTACTCCGCCACTCCCCGACATTGTTTGCCCACTATAATAAACCTATTAACCACTAAACTGCCGTCCTCCCGCATTACAACACACTATTTAAGATTATTAACCCATAATCTGCCATCCACCCACACCGCCGCTATAATAAACCCTATTAACCACGAAACCGCAAAGCCCCCCCACCAACGAAATATACTATAATAAATGAATAACCCCTAAACCTCTGACCTCCCACATCACTAACTCTATATAAATATATTAACCCCTAATCATAGCCCTAACCCTAACGTAACCCTAAGCCTAACACCCCCTAACTTAAATATAATTAAAATAAATCTAAATAAACCTTACAATTATTAACTAAATAATTCCTATTTAAAACTAAATACAAACTTACCTGTAATAAAAAAAAAAACTAAGGCCTAGATTTGGAGTTTTGCGGCCAAAGGGGTGCGTTAGCTATGCGTGCTTTTTTCTGGCCGCACCCTTTTAAATACGCTGGTATTTAGAGTTCACAGAAATGGCTGCGTTAGGCTCCAAAAAGGGAGCGTAGAGCATAATTACCCGACACTGCAACTCTAAATACCCAGCGGCGTGCTTACGGACGTGGCCAGCTTCCAAAACGTGCTCGTGCCACGATTCCCCCATAGGAAACAATGGGGCAGTTTGAGCTGAAAAAAAACCTAACACCTGCAAAAAAGCAGCATTAAGCTCCTAACGCAGCCCCATTGTTTCCTATGGGGAAACAACTTCTAAGTCTGCACCTAACACCCCTAACATGTACCCCAAGTCTAAACACCCCTAACCTTACACTTATTAACCCCCTAATCTGCCGACCCCGCTATCGCTGACCCCTGCATTACACTTTTAACCCCTAATCTGCCGCTCCGTACACCGCCGCAACCTACATTATCCCTATGTACCCCTAATCTGCTGCCCCTAACACCGCCGACCCCCCATATTTATATTTATTAACCCCTAATCTGCTCCCCACAACGTCGCCGCCAGCTACCCTACAATAATTAACCCCTAATCTGCCGACCGCATCTCACCGCTACTATAATAAATTTATTAACCCCTAATCCGCCTCACTCCAGCCCTCAATAACCCTATAAGAAATAGTATTAACCCCTAATCTGCCCTCCCTAACATCGCCGACACCTAACTTCAATTATTAACCCCTAATCTGCCGACCGGAGCTCGCAGCTACTATAATAAATATATTAACCCCTAAAGCTAAGTCTAAACCTAACACTAACACCCCCCTAAGTTAAATATAAATTAAATCTAACGAAATAAATTAACTCTTATTAAATAAATTATTCCTATTTAAAGGGACACTAAACCCAATTTTTTTTCTTTCATGATTCAGATAGAGCATGAGATTTTAAGCACCTTTCTAATTTACTCCTATTATCAATTTTTCTTTGTTCTCATGCTATCTTGATTTGAAAAAGTAGTACTGTAAGCTTTAGAGCCAGACCATTTTTTGTTCAGCACATGGGTAGCACTTGCTGATTTGTGGCTAAATGTAGCAAACCAATCAGCAGCTCTACCAAGGTGCTGAAACTAAAAATGGGCCGGCTCCTGACCCTTTTATTACTGCTTTTTCAATCAAGATAACATGAGAACAAAGAAAAATTGATAATAGGAGTAAATTAGAAAGTTGCTTAAAATTGCAAGCTCTATCTGTATCATGAAAGAAAAAATGTGGGAGTTAGTATCCCTTTAAAGCTCAATACTTACCTGTAAATAAACCCTAATATAGCTACCAATATAAATATAATTATATTGTAGCTATTTTAGGATTAATATTTATTTTACAGGCAACTTTGTATTTATTTTAATCAGGTACAATAGCTATTAAATAGTTAAGAACTATTTAATAGCTACCTAGTTAAAATAATAACAAATTACCTGTAAAATAAATATAAATCCTAAAATAGCTACAATGTAATTATAATTTATATTGTAGCTATATTAGGGTTTATTTTACAGGTAAGTATTTAGCTTTAAATAGGAATAATTTATTTAATAATAGTTAATTTATTTCGTTAGATTTAAATTATATTTAAGTTAGGGGGGTGTTAGGGTTAGAATTAGCTTTAGGGGTTAAAAAAATATATTAGAATAGCGGTGAGCTCCGGTCGGCAGATTACGGGGTTAATGCTTGAAGTTAGGTGTCGGCGATGTTAGGGAGGGCAGATTAGGGGTTAATACTATTTATTATAGGGTTATTGAGGCGGGAGTGAGGCGGATTAGGGGTTAATAACTTTATTATAATAGCGGCACGGTCCGGTCGGCAGATTAGCGGTTAATAAGTGTAGGCAGGTGGAGGCGACGTTGAGGGGGGCAGATTAGGGGTTAATAAATATAATATAGGGGTCGGCGGTGTTAGGGGCAGCAGATTAGGGGTAACTAGGGATAATGTAGTTTGGGCGCGGCGTCGCGGGGACGGCAGATTAGGGGTTAAAAATTTTAATTATAGTGGCGGCGGCGATGTGGGGGGACCTCGGTTTAGGGGTACATAGGTAGTTTATGGGTGTTAGTGTACTTTAGAGCACAGTAGTTAAGAGCTTTATAAACCGGCGTTAGCCCAGAAAGCTCTTAACTACTGACCTTTTTTTTTTGCGGCTGGAGTTTTGTCGTTAGATTTCTAACGCTCACTTCAGCCACGACTCTAAATACCGGCGTTAGAAAGATCCCTTTGAAAAGATAGGATACGCAAATGGCGTAGGGGGATCTGCGGTATGGAAAAGTCACAGCTGGAAAGTGAGCGTTGGACCCTTTCCTGACTGACTCCAAATACCGGCGGTAGCCCAAAACCAGCGTTAGAGGCTCCTAACGCTGGTTTTCACGGCTACCGCCAAACTCTAAATCTAGGCGTAAGATAGCTACAAATAACAAAGAGGTTATATTGTAGCTATCAGGTTTTATTTTTATTTCATAGGTAAGTTTGTATTTATTTTAACTAGGTATACTAGTTAGTAAATAGTTATTAACTATTTACTAGCTACCTAGTTAAAATAAATAAAAAGTTACCTGTAAATAAAACCTAACCCTGCCTTACACTAAAAACCTATCATTATAATAAAATAAATTAAATTAATAAAATACAATTTTCTAACTTACAAAAAAAAATAAACACTAAATTACAAAAAATATAAAATGAAATTATCAAAATTAAAAATGAATTACTCCTAATCTAATAGCCCTATCAAAATAAAAAAGCCCCCCCAAAATAAAAAAAACCCTAGCCTACACTAAACTGCCAATGGCCTTTAAAAGGACCTTTTAAAGAAATCAGCTCTTTTACCTGTAAAAAAAAAATACAAACACCCCCAACAGTAAAACCCACCACTCACCCAACCAAACCCCCAAATAAAAACCTATGTAAATAAACCTAAGCTAAACATTGCCATGAAAAGGGCATTTGGATGGGCATTGCCCTTAAAAGGGCATTTAGCTCTTTTATATTGCCCAAAACCTTAACCTAAAAAAAAAAAAAAAACCTAAAAAAAACTTAACACAAACCCCGACGACTCCACTTACAGTTATCAAAGTCTTTTCTTTTCCCCATAGACATCAATGAGTCTGCGTTGCAAGGCTTTTGTTTCCACGATCTCAGGTGTTAGGCTTTTTTTTGCCGGCTCTCCCCATTGATGTCTATGGGGGAATTATGCACGAGCACGTCAAGCAGCGCTTGCTTTCAGTGTGGTATGGAGCTCAACGCAACCCTTAACGCCCGCACAGCACTGCTTTTTTAAAACTTGTAATAGCAGCGCTATAGGGATGTGAAATAACGCCAAAAATGTTGCGGTCGTTAATTTCCCTATAGCGCTCAAAACTTGTAATCTAGCTGATACTTCACTAATTACACTCCTTTTTAGTGCAGTGCAATAAATTGTCCATTTTCTAACCACCCATACTTTCTTTTTTAAAACGGAGTCCAACAAAGAGGGACATATGAACTGATCTACTCATAAACAGCTGTTGTGGCATTTTTTGCAGCTTTAGATTATGAGGTTTCTTATGTTATCCTACCAGTTGCACAAATAACAGCTGGCAAATAAAAAGCAAGTGTCCATATAAATATAGCATTGGGATTATGAAGGCAGCAGAGAGGAAGGTGACAAAGAGCATGGAAGGTCAGAGACAGATTATTTTTACACATTTTATAGCTTTCACACAGCCAACTTATTTAATATAACAAATGCATTAACCTAATTAATCAAAACTCAAGCTTACAGAGAAATGAATTAATGTGTCATCTTGCTTGTGTACAAGGTCTCCCTTCTCACATTATATTTTCAGTGATGCTCTGTATGATGTATTAATATTAATTTATACCATTAATTTTTTAATTAGATAATATCATGACATAATGTTCTCTGCTAGGACAAACAAGGTAGAAATAACAATCAATTGTCCATCAAATTTTAAATGATCAAAAATACAAATGAAAATAATACAAAGGAGTTTGTGATCATTAAAAAAATTACATATAGGGCCCCATGTATTATTGGCCATGCGGACAAGATTCTCAACTTGAGAACATGTGCATACAGCTTCGCAATGTACAGGGTCCGCTGCCCGTATGTACCATTACACACTCAAGTGAGTCTGTAATGCTGCCCCATTCTTTCACTCAGAATGGCCTGTCAATCACCCTGAGTGAGAGTGTTAGGGGTGATTTCAAGTGGCAGAGAGTTAAAGAAGCAGTGGTCTGCTTCTTATATTGCGGGAAGCAGGGTCGCATGTGCGAATCTGCCCCACAAGGGCTCAAATTATTACATTGATTCCATAGTTCCATATTATATTGATTCCATTGATTCCATAGTGTATTCATCTGCTGCCAAAATCTCTGTTTTCTGTGTTAATTGTACTCAAAGTCTCTCTTTTGGTTTGTGTCTGTAGTCTGTGTAATACGTTATGTATTTATTCTGCTGATATCTCGTCTTTATCTATGTGATGTTCAAACCTTGTCAATACTTGTTATAATTCCTCAATTTTTAATTTCACTAATGGTATAACCCCAGCTTCCCCCAAATTCTATTGTCTGTTATTTTTACTTATCTCAATTGGCCTGAATCAAACCTTCCCAATTGGCCTTTTATCATGTCATTACCTACTTTATTGCAATTAGCTAAATGCTGTGGCCTATACATTTAACACTGCTATGGGGATAGCAATGCAGGGGTCAGCAATGTAGGTTAGAAAGCAATAATGTAACATGATATAAGTGAGAACATTTATAAGTGAGACATTAACAATTGGGCAAAAGAATTACACAAGAATTGAACAAGGATTTGACAAGGGATAAGGCAAGTCCTGTTGTAACACTGTGTTTTATTCACTGTTTGCTTAGTTTGTAATAATGCTTAATTTCTTCACATTCCTTTTTGCTACCTATAGTCTCTATAACAAACTACTTTATTCTATTACTCCTTCCCCCTCACCACCTGCACTGTTCATCAGCCCATCTCTCTTACTTTTGTATTCATGAACTTCAAACATCCTAAAGACTCTCTCTTCCCCTTGCACCTTCAGCCCGAAAACAGTCTCATTACTGCAAACTCTGCATCTCACCTCTGTCACATCCCCTCTTGCTCATACCTAGCTGCTGCCGACATCTCCCCTAATCCTGGTCCCCCACAAATTCCTAGCCTTGCCACATCCATGCGTGCCTTTCACATAGACTTTAAAAACAAAACTCTGGTAACCTTAATCTTATTCCTCTTGCATCTAAAACCACCACCCCCTTCACTTGTACACTCTGGAACCTCTCGCTCTGTTTGCAACAAGCTCACGTCTATCCATGATCTCTTTGTCTCTCACTCTCTTAACCTTCTGGCTCTTACAGAAACCTGGCTCTCTGCTTCAGACACAGCATCCACTGCTGCACTGTCACATGGGGGTCTCAATTTCAGCCACACTCCTAGGTCTGGCAATAGACAAGGAGGTGGTGTTGGTATTTTACTTTCCTCTTATTGCGCCTTTCAACAAATACAGCCCTTCTCTTCCCTCACATTTTCTTAATTTAAAGCACACATGATTAGTTTATTTTCTCCCCTCTCTATACGTGTTGCAGTCACATACCGCCCCCCTGGCTCCCCAACTCAATTTTTAATCCTTTGCTGCCCTGGCTTCCTATTTCCTTTCCTCAGACACCCCTGCCCTCATTCTCGGTGACTGCAACATCCCTCTTGACAATCCCACTATCTCCTCTGCAAACAATTTCTGGAACCTCTTTCGGCCTGTCACAATGGACGGACTCTGCCACTCACAAAGATGGTCATTCCCTTGATCTGATTTTCAGCTATCGATGCACTATCTCAATTTTCACAAACTCCCCTTTTCCTCTTTCTGACCTTCATCTCCTAACTTGCAGCATCACTTCCCTCCCTACAATCCCCCTTCCTCTACCCCTTACACCAAACTTCACAGAAGCACTAAGTTATTAGATCAGCAACAGCTCGCTAGCTCTCTTGAACCAATCCTCTCTTCCATCACCTCATTTTCCTACCCTGACCAATCTATCTGCCACCTATAACTAAAACCCTTACATCGGCCATTGACACCCTGGTCCCTCCTATCATAGCTCAGAAACCACACTCTCATCCTCAGCCTTGGCAAACTCCTCTGACATGGTACCTATGTAGATGTTCCCGTATTGCTGAGCTACACTGGAAGAAATCTCTGAGTTCAGCTGACTTTCTTCACTACAAGTTCATCCTGAACTCCTACTATTGTGCCCTTAATCTTCATCAGCAACAATACTTCTCTAATCTCATCTCTACTCTTTCCTCTAACCCAAACGTCTGTTTTCAACGTTTCAGTACTCTTCTCTGCCCACCCCACCTCCTAATACAACTTCTCTCTCAGGTCAAGATTTTGCCAGCCACTTCAATAACGAAATGAAATCACCTCTCAACTTACTACCAATCTCCCACCCCCTAAAAAGCTCTCAATCATTCAAAACCCAAATACCCTTAAATTTAGCTCTTTTACCCCTGTTACCGAGGAAGAAGTTTCTGCCCTTATACTGTCCTCCTACCTCACTACCTGTCCCCTCGACTCTATCCCCTCACAGCTACTCCCCTCCCTCTCTTCTACCCTCACCTCCATACTCACACACATTTTCAACCCCCTCTCCCTCAGCACTGGTATATTTCCCTCATCTCTAAACATGCACTAGTCACACCTATCCCTCAAAAAAACCTTCCCTCGATCCAACCTCCCCATCCAACTACCATCCAATTTCCCTAATCCCTTTTGCCTCAAAGCTCCTTGAAAAGCTAGTATATGCACGTCTATCCCATTTCCTTACACTATACTCTCTTCTTGACCCCACTGCAATCTGGATTTCATCCCCCATCACTCCACAGAGACAGCAATTGTCAAGGTTACCAATGACCTACTTACAGCAAAATCCAAAGGCCACTTCTTTCTGCTTATCCTCCTTTATCTGTCTGCAGCCTTTGACATTGTTGACTTTTGCTCCCAACCCCTCCCAATCCTTCGGCATCTGTGAACAGCTCTCTTATGGTTCTCTTCCTATCTATCTAACCATACCTTTAGTGTAGCCTTCTCCAGAGCATCCTCTGCCCCGTTACTACTTTCTGTTGGGGTACCTGAAGGCTCTGTCCTCGGTCCCCTTCTCTTTTAAATCTATATGTCATCATTAGGTTCCTTAATAAAGTCCCACGGGTTTCAATATCATTTGTATGCCAATGACACCAAAATCTACCTCTCTGCACCAGACCTACCTCCTTCCTTACTAACCCATGTCACTAACTGTCTTTCTTATATCTCATCTTGGATGTCCTCTCACTACCTTAAGCTAAATCTCTCCAAAACTGAACTCCTTATTTTTCGCCCTTCTTCCAAAATCTCCACCCCCAATTTTCTATAACTGTTGATAATTCGATCATTACCCCTACCCCGCATGCCCGATGTCTTGGGGTCACACTTCACTCAGACCTTTCCTTCACTCCTCACATTCAGTCCTTGGCTAAAGCCTGCCGCTTCCACATTTAAAACATCGCTAAAATTAGACATTTCCTTACACAAGACACAACTAAGATTTTAATCCACTCTCTCATCCCTCTTCACGTCTTGACTTCTGCAACTCCGTTCTCTCTGGTCTACTAGCTGCCGCCTAACTCCTTTACAATCCTTAATGAATGCCTCTGCCAGGCTCATCTTCCTTACACGTCACTCTTCATCTGCTGTACCTCTCTGCCAATCCCTTCACTGGCTTCCTCTTGCCTCCAGGATTAAACACAAAATCCTCACGCTGACATATAAAGCCCTCAACTGCACTGCTCCCAACTACATTTCAGACCTTGCCTCTAGATACTTTCCCTCCAATCCCCTTCGCTCTGCTCACGATCTCCTCCTCTCCTCCTCGCTTGTTACTTCAACACATTCCGTTTACAGGACTTCTCCAGACTGGCCCCCATCTTGTGGAACTCCCTGCCTCGCTCCACAAGATTCTTCACTAGTTTTAACAGCTTCAAGTGTTCCTTAAAGACTCTACTATTCAGGGATGCATACATCCAACACTAACCTTTCCTAACTCCATTGCTTTCCCCTTGAACCCCTTGGAATGTAAGCCTATGAGCCCAGCTGTTTGTAGATCACCTTCAAAAGTGCAACTTTCAGCAGGGCCCTCTACCCATTTGATCCCTATAAATGTTATCCTGTATACCAACTATGTTATAGCACTGCGGAATCTGTTGGTGCTCTACAAATACCTGTTAATAATAATAATAATAATAATAATAAAATAGTTAGATATAGATATTTGTGTCTTTTAAAAACGGTTTACTGTTAGGTGATGCAAGTATTTATTTGAAGCATTTGCTAAGTTCAAATGTTAACCTCAGAATATTACAGATAAATACTGATACCCACAGACCTACATAGAAGTCAATGAAAAATCCTCATTCAAATGATCCCTATTCAAATTTAAATTTGATATTTGAATTTAATATTCACAAGTTACATTCAGTAAAGGAAAAAGTTTCAAAACAAATATTGATTTTTCAGAAAACTTTTCAAACATTTGCTTGCAATGAACAACCCACATATTTTGGCTTCTCAAAATTACAGACAAGAGTACCCCTTGGTTTAAACCTCTTAACTATGATCTCAGAATATTTGGCATTTAAAATGGGTAAATGTAGGGTAGAATAATAAAATATATATGTCTTTTGGTTAGGTAACAAGTTCTGTAAAAGTAGTAAGAACACAAACCCCCTTGGTCATGTAATGTATACAAAATACTGTAAGTATCCACAAGGAAAAAATATGATCAGTAGTAAAGTGTAGTAAGCAAGATATTCATTGCACGTATCACATATTGTAAATCTGTAAGAGAGTGATGAACTACATAGCCTTCAAATGTGTGTAGTAATAAAATATGTTACCATCTATCATGCAGTTGCTGTTGATATTTTTTGCCTGTTTTCTTTGAATAGCTAATTGAAATAAGACACAATCAGTATTTATATATATAATATCTATCTATCCTATCATTTAATCTCTTTACATTCTCTCCTTTAAGCTATAAATATTTAGGTCATTGAGCCTTTTCTAGTAAGTTTTAATTTTTAGACCATGTACTATTTTAGTAGCCCTTATTTGAAAATATTCCAGTTTCTTTATATCATTCTGGAGCTATGGCCTCTAGAAATACATACAACACACAAGATGAGGCCTAACTAATGATCTGTAAAGTGGCATAAGAACTAGGGTTGCACTAATACCATTTTTTTAAGACCGAGTACAAGTACGGATACTTTTTTTCAAATACTCGCCAATACCAATTACCAATACTTTTTTTTTTAATGTCATGTGACAGTTTTTCAAGCACAATACAGACCAATGATTTACGATAGCTTCTTTATAATTATGAATAACTGTAACTCAAAATACATTATGAAATAATAAAACAATTGTATTTGCTTGTTGTCACAAAGTTGTAAAAACTCAAAGAAATTTCACAGAATATGTTTATAAATAAAAATATTTTAATAAAATATATTAATAACAACGACAATACATAAAAAATTTAAAATCACAACCAACCAAAAGTGCAATACAGTTAAACATATAACAGTGCACTGTTTAATCATGGGGAACAACACTATGGGATAGATTACATTGACTGGTAAGCTTTACCAACGCTCTGATTACATGTCCAACTCTATTAAAGTCTATGGAGTTGGAAATGTGAACAGAGCATTGGTAAAACTTACCAATCCAATGTAATCTAAATCTAGTCCTATAATTGTAGGATGAGTGTTCATAGGAATTAACTTAATATGTCCTATGAACACTCTTCCTGCAATTATATATACTTAGGATGTTCCTCAGAGTACAGTATGTTTTGAGCGTAATTGTGCAAGATGAGAACTAGCAGTATAACAGGTAATCTAACAATTAGAATACATTTTTCAAAAGTTAGTTGCAAAATCTTTTTAAGGAACAGAAAACTATTTTTGGGCCATTAAATCTCAGTTTATTAACTGTCCAGTACTTCAGGAGTTTGTCTGAACGAGGTACAGTGATATCTCCCAGGTAGGCTTCCAGTTGTATAGTAGCAGCTTTTGGAGCACTGCTCTCAGACATACAATAAAACATATAACAGCATTTTTTATTGGCAGAATAGAAGTGAACAATTTTTAGTTAAATCTCCACTCCAGTTTAAAATGAAATTTTAAAAAACGTCACAAGATGGCATATGGGTAAAATCTGGAGGTATCGGTTTAAGTATTGGTGTATTTGTACGAGTATAAGTACTGGTGCAAATACTTGTTATCGGCACTGATACCGATACTAGTATTGGTGCAACCCTAAAAGAGCCTCACTATTTCTGCTGCAAATACCTCTACCAATACAACCAAGCATTATGCTGGCCTTACTCGTTGCAATACTACATTGTTTACTAAATTTGAAATCATATGAAATAATAATACTCAAGTGCCATTGAGTCTGCAATTAATGTTTGGAATTTGTTTCTTAAATGCATAATTTTGTACTTTGCAATGTTACATAGAAACATAGATATTGACGGCAGATAAGAGCCATAGGCCCAGCAAGTCTGCCCGACCTTACCTAACAGTATAAACTTATCTAGTTCGTAGGATAGCCCTATGCTTGTCCCATGCATTTTTAAAGTCCCCCACAGTGTTTGTTGCTACTACCTCTTGAGGAAGTTTATTCCATAAATCAATCACTCTTTCTGTAAAGAAGTGCTTCCTCAAATTACTCCTGAATCTACTACCCTTTAGGTTGAGCTTATGACCCCTTGTTCTTGAATTTTCCATTTTATGTAAATACCCACAGCCTCAGTTTTACTAAACCCTTTAATGTACTTGAAAGTTGCTATCATATCACCTCTTTCCCTTCTCTCCTCTAAGCTATACATATTTAGGTCATTGAGCCTATCCTGGTAAGTTTTATTTTTTAGACCATGTACCATTTTGGTAGCCCTCCTTTGCACAGATTCAAGTTTGTTAATGTCCTTCTGAAGATATGGCCTCCAGAACTGCACACAATACTCAAGATGAGGCCTAACTAATGATCTATAAAGTGGCATAAGAACCTTACTATTTCTGCTGCAAATACCTCTACCAATACATCCAAGCATTCTGCTAGCCTTACTCGCTGCATTACTACATTGTTTACTAAGTTTTAAATCATCTGAATTAATAATTCCCAAGTCCTGTTCCTCGTCTGTAACAGTCAGTAAAGTGTCATTGAGTCTGTAATTAACATTTGGATTTTTCTTCCCTAAATGCATTATTTTACACTTTGCTGTGTTAAACTTTAGATCCCAGTCGTTTGTCCAATCCTCCAATTGTTGTATATCACTTCTCATTTTGTCTACCCCCCCCTGGAACATCCACTCTGTTGCAAATTTTTGTATCATCTGCAAAGAGACATACTTTCCCCTGTAGCCCTTTGCTGATATCGCAGATAAATATGTTAAACAAAACAGGCCCCAGAACTGACCCCTGAGGAACACCACTAGTAACAGCCCCCTCTGCTGAATGTACTCCATTTACTAAGACACTTTGTTTTCTGTCCTTAAGCCAGCATTCCACCCAGTTCACAATTTTTGAATCTAGACCAAACTTTAGATTCCAATCATTTGTGGAATCGTCCATTTTTTTTAAAATTTTACTTCTCAATTGGTCCACCCCCTCGGGGGCCAACCAACTACCTCTATTACACAGTTTTGTATTATCTGCAAATAGGCATTCCCCTGTAGCCCTTTTCTGATATTACTTATAAATATGTTAAACAGAAAAGTCCCAGAACTGACCCCTAAGGAACATCACTAATAACTGCCCCCTCTATTGAATGTACTCCATTTACTAAACGCTAAGTTATCTATCTTAAAGCCAGCATTCTACCCAGTTCACAATTTTTGAGTCTAGGCCAATGAGATACAGTTTATGAATTAGTGTGGGATGTTGTTAAATGCTTTGCAAAAATCTAGATATGCTACATCAGCTGCTCCACCCTGGTTTAATACTTTAGTTACATAATCAAAAAACAAAGATGTCAACTAAATTAGTCTGACATTATACAGCCATATAATTACATATGCACAAACATGTATAGAGTGATACACCTGTTACCGGGGCCTATTTTTCTACTACATTACCCAGCTGACTCTTGACTGAGAGATAAAAGGTATTGGCTTGGTCTAGGGTCTCAAGAAAGATACTAAGCAAGCAGACAACTAAATCTGTTCTGACACTACATGAGATGCCACTAACAAAGTTGCATGTAGCATATAACAATATTCAAGCCTACAAAACCTTGCTGTATTTATACATATGGAAGATGATATTAATACCCAATGTTACATTATGTCCACAAAGTGGTAAATAAAATGGATTTATGCTGTGAATACAACAAATGAAATCAAAATTAGTTATCTGCTTAACCAATATACAGTCAAACCATTGCAGTGTGTGTGCGTGGGGGGATGGGTGATACACTTATTTTCTAAGTGACATTAAAATGTTTTTAATTTGTAGCATCTAAAAGAGATGCTGAATAAAACTACTTTAGAACGGTTTGGTGTATGTGTATATATATATATATATATATATCAGGGCTCAAAAATTTCCACTTTTTACTAGCCATTGGCGAGTGGAAATTTAATGGTGGCGAGTAAAAGTTAGTGAGTGAAAAATGTACACTCCTATTGCAGCATTGACAAACACACATTTGGGCAATGTGCTAAACGTATTATCTGAAGGAATATTATATATCCTAGAAAGGGCAAGAATATGTTATTCCTCTAGGGCTGTAGGAAACACTATTGGTACTTAGACTGTTACTTCTGAGTGAGTAAATGGGGGGCAGAGAGAGACTAAAAGTAAAAGTGGAGAAGAAAATAGCTTTAAGAGAGAATGGAGAAAAAAACAAAAGAGTAAAAAGATATGAGAGGGGAAAGAGAACATATGGCCTGAGAGATAAGGGAGAAGACTGAAGAGAGAAGGGAAGGGAGAAATATAAGTAAGAGAGAAGAGAGAGAAGATAATTAAAAAAAAAAAATCTTCAAGTCTGCTATGACCTTCCATGACTGTCAGCACTCTCTCCATTCTCTCACTTCAACAAATTCCTATTGTCTTACCCAGAACCACTAAGTTGATGTTGCTAACTGCTATGCACGTATTTTTGTTAAACTATTAGGGTATCTAGCATTATTTAATTTAAGGTATAAAATAAAAAAATATTAAAAATGACTGCACAATAATGTGTTTCACAACAGCAAAACATATGCAAAAAGGGGGTGGAGTACTGGGTGTGGGCAGGTAGTGGGTAGGATCAGAAGTGGCGAGTAATATTTTGGCCTGGCTAGTAGCTTACTACCTGAAATTTTGAGCCCTGTGTGTATATATATATATATATATATATATATATATATATATAAATATTGTTCCTGGCCACTTTGAAATGGCAACCGAACTACGCCTACTGATGACATCACGCTCTGGGCTGCATATGGTGTCCAATCATAAAAGGCTCACTAGTTGGATTCAACAGACTGTTAATGCTATTCAGCAGAGTGGCTAGATGCAGCCCATATCATGATGTCATCAGTGGGCGGAGCTTGGCAGCCATTTCATAGTGGCCAGGAACAATATTAATTTTAAAATTATTAATTTTAAAATATTTTTTTTATAATTCATGCTGCATGATATAGAAAGGGGTGCAGAAGGCTATTTGCAGGTTATTCTTAGGTAAGACTAAGGTGTAGTCTGTCCCTTTAAGGTAAAATTTGTGTTTCCAAATTTTTTAAGGGCCTCGTTGTACCGACTACACTAAAATATGAGGCCAAGAGAGAGAGACAGACAGGTGTGTGTGTGTAAAGCTCACTATGGTTGCAATGTGGCTCTGTTTTATGTTACAATGATGAAAGCTTATGAAATGAGTTTACTGTGAAAAGAACTATAGGCAGTGGTAGAAGCTGCTTACCAGGTAAGAAGAAACTCCAGTGTGTAGTGCATTCTTATAGTGATATCATGTGCCATCAACTATTTTGTCTTTTTTTTGCAGCTTTAGATAATGAGATTTGTTACACCTTCATACTAGCTAAAGGGACATAAAACCCAAATGTTTTCTTTCATGATTCAGATAAAGCATGCAATTTTAAATAACTTTCTAATTTATTTCTATTACCTATTTTTTTGTTCACTTTGTATCCTTTTGTTAAAAAGTATACCTAGGTAGGCTCAATAGTTGCTGACTTGTGGCTTCACATATATACATCTTGCCATTGGCTTTCAGCTAGCTCACAGTAGTGCAATGCTCCTCCTTCAACAAAAGATAGCAAGAGAATGAAGAAAATTAGGTAACATAAGTAAATTGAAAAGCTGTTTTAACTTGTATGGCCTATCTGAATCATGAAAGAAAAAATTGAGGTTTCATGGTCCTTTAAAGATGTGCATTTGGAATTGGGCGGATACAAATGAATCCAAATCGTCCGATGCCCAAACAGTCAAATACTTTATTGGATGAAACTGACAAAGAACAATTAATTTGTTTGTTCCTTTTGGCACCAAAAAGGTGCAGGAATAGGAATGGGAGCAATACTGTGTTGCTAATTAGCTGCTTTGATTGTAATAATGTACAGGGGGTCTTACAATTCATGTGCCCATCGTCCCCTGTCCAATTCTTCCATGGTATTGCTAATGAATGATCTTAGGGACAGCCAATCAGGCACTAAATGTTGGGATGCAGTCATACAGGCTTGTCCAATCAAGCCTTTAATAGGGCATACTAGACGAAGCTCAGACAATTTCAGTCACTTTGACTAGTGCTATTGGAATGTGCAGTTGTGTGACTTCTGTACCTCTGTGAGTCATTGACTCAAATTCAATTAGTGGGTTGTATGTTCTGTTAGCATTGAATAATGGGTTTATGTAATTATTCAAATTTCATAATGAAAGATTTGTGTTAAAATAACATGAACAAAAATTTGCTGAACTGAACATTAGGAAAAATCTAATTTTTTACCTAACCACATCTCTAGTACCAGTTACACAAGTTACATCTGGCAAGTAAAAAAGCAAAGAGTGTTATATATTTTGTACAAGATTATAGATGTATCAGAGAGGAAGGTGACCAAAAGCTGTATATATAGCTCCTCCCTTCCCCTCCACCTCCAGACATTCTCTTTGCCTGTGTTATACTAGGAAGAGGTAAAGTGAGGTGTTAGTTTCTTCAATCAAGAAGTTTTCTATTTTTGATGGTACCGGTGAGTACTGTTTTCCTCAGGGTGGTTTGGAAGAAGAATTCTGTCCTGAGGTTGATGATCTTAGCAGCTGTAACTAAGATCCATGTTGGTTACCACAGATCTGAAGGTAATACAGGAGACATCTTCAGGTATGTGCAGCCTTTTTTATTCTGAAGAGACTTGGTATGTCAGAAAATGGCTAAAAATGTATTCCCTTTTAGGGAAAGGGGTAAGCAGTAGACCTATTCTCAAGAGGGGAGTTACTGAAACTTGTTCATTTTTTATTTTTATTTTTAATCTGTTGACATTTTGGGCAAGGTTTATAATGAGGGCTATTTGATGCAATTTTAATTATAAGACACTGGGGATTTATATGTTTATGGTGGTGTTTCACTTTATGACCGTTGCATGTTATTTGGGGTAATCATTCCACATGGCTAGTTTGCTTAACCGCTCCTCCATGCGGTTGTTTGGACCTACTTGGTCATCGGTCCTGATGGGCGGGGCTTATTTTCGCGCACTCAGACGCGCTCAGTATTCTGGCTAGGAGGCAGCAGACTTTAGCTCCGGTGGAGCTTAAACAGAGTTCTTTCCTCTCCGGATTGTTGTCGAGTCTTCTCGAAGTACCCTGGGGGCAGGTAGATGCCAGAGGGTATTTTTGTGCTGACTTATTATATATGGCTATAAATACTTTTTAGCAGTTGATCCTTCCCTTAATACTTAGGGTGCAATAATTTTGGAAGCCTTATTTAGGTTGGTGTTAATTTTGAAAACAAATTAACGTTTTTACGCACTTTTGAAAAAATTGTTCACTTTTTATTTTTTAAAGGCACAGTACACGTTTTTTGAAAACGGTTTAAAGCATTTATTAAAGTGTTTAAACAACTTTGGTTGGTTTTTATTGGTCTGTTCAGCATGTCTGACATTGAGGAATCTCAGTGTTCTATGTGTTTAGATGCCATTGTAGAACTCCCTCTTACATTGTGTACCTCTTGTACTGAAAGGGCCTCACACTGTAAAGAGCATATTCTAAGTAAAGATAGTGTGTCTAAGGATGATTCTCAGTTGGAAGAAAATCAGGATATGCCATCCAATTCTCCCCAAGTATCACAGCCTGTAACGCCCACACAAGCGACGCCAAATACATCTAGTGCGTCTAATTCTTTTACTCAGGAAATGGCTGCAGTTATGTCAACTACCCTTACAGAGGTATTATCTAAATTACCAGTGTTGCAGGGTAAACGCAGTAGGTCAGGTATTAATGTGAATACTGAATCCCCTGATGCTTTATTAGCCATTTCCGATGTACCCTCACAGTGCTCTAAGTTGGGGGTCAGGGAATTGCTGCCTGAGGAAGAAATTTCAGATTCAGGAAATGTATTACCACAGACAGATTCTGACACTATGTCCTTTAAATTTAAGCTTGAACACCTCCGCCTGTTACTTCGGGAGGTTTTAGCAACTCTGGATGATTGTGACCCTATTGTAATACCACCAGAAAAATTGTGTAAGATGGATAAATATCTAGAAGTTCCTACTTACACTGATGTTTTTCCAGTTCCTAAAAGAATTTCGGAAATTATAAAAAAGGAATGGGATAGACCAGGTATACCATTTTCTCCCCCCTCCTAGTTTTAAGAAAATGTTTCCCATATCAGACGCCATTCGGGACTTGTGGCAAACGGTCCCTAAGGTAGAGGGAGCAATATCTACCCTGGCTAAGCGTACAACTATACCCATTGAGGACAGTTGTGCTTTCAAAGACCCTATGGATAAAAAATTAGAGGGTCTTTTAAAGAAATTATTTATTAATCAGGTTTTTCTTTTACAACCTACGGCTTGCATTGTTCCAGTAACTACTGCAGCAGCTTTTTGGTTTGAGGCTCTAGAAGAGTCTCTTAAGGTTGAGACCCCGTTAGATGACATTTTGGATAGAATTAAGGCTCTCAAGTTAGCTAATTCTTTTATTACTGATGCCGCTTTTCAAATTGCTAAATTAGCGGCGAAAAACGCAGGGTTTGCTATTCTAGCACAAAGAGCGTTGTGGCTCAAATCTTGGTCTGCTGATGTGTCATCAAAAACTAAGCTTTTAGCTATTCCTTTTAAAGGTAAGATCCTTTTTGGGCCTGAATTGAAGGAAATCATTTCTGACATTACAGGAGGTAAAGGCCATGCCCTACCTCAGGATAAGTCTGTTAAGATGAGGGGTAAACAAAATAATTTTCGTTCCTTTCAGAACTTTAAAGGAGGACCCCCCTTCCACAAAGCAGGAAGGGAATTTTACCCTATCCAAGTCAGTCTGGAGACCTAACCAGAATTAGAATAAAGGTAAACAATCCAAAAAGCCCTCTGCTGCTGCTAAAACAGCATGAAGGGGTGGCCCCCAATCTGGGACCGGATCTTGTAGGGGGCAGACTCTCGTTCTTTGCCCAGGCTTGGGCAAGAGATGTTCAGGACCCCTGGGCACCAGATATAGTGACCCAAGGTTATCAATTGGAATTCAAGGATTTTCTTCCAAGAGGAAGATTTCATCTTTCAAAATTATATGCAAACCAGATAAAAAGAGAGGCATTCTTACACTGTGTAAAAGACCTTTTTACCATGGGAGTAATTTGTCCCGTTCCAGTATTGGAACAGGGACAAGGGTTCTACTCCAATCTATTCGTGGTTCCCAAAAAAGAGGGAACTTTCCGACCCATCTTAGACCTCAAGGGTCTAAACAAGTTTCTCAGAGTCCCATCATTCAAGATGGAGACTATACGAACAATTTTACCAATGATCTAGGAGGGTCAATATATGACTACCGTGGACTTAAAGGATACTTACCTTCATATTCCTATCCACAAGGATCATCATCGGTTTTTAAGGTTTGCCTTCTTGGACAAACATTATCAGTTTGTGGCTCTTCCCTTCGCGTTGGCCACAGCACCCAGGATCTTCACAAAGGTTCTAGGGTCCCTTCTGGCGGTTCTCAGACTGCGAGGCATAGCAGTGGCTCCTTACCTGGATGATATTCTGATCCAGGTGTCAACATATCAACTGACAAAGTTTCACACGGACACAGTGTTGTCTTTCACGGTTGGAAGGTGAACATAGAGAAAAGTTCACTTGTTCCACAAACAAGGGTTCCTTTCTTGGGAACTCTGATAGACTCGGTAGCCATGAAAATTTTTCTGATGGAGGTCAGAAAATCAAAGATTCTAAATACTTGTCGAGCACTTCAGTCCATTCCTCGGCCATCAGTGTCTCAGTGTATGGAAGTAATTGGATTAATGGTTGCAAAAATGGACATCATTCCATTTGCTCACTTTCATCTCAGACCACTACAGCTGTGCATGCTCGGACAGTGGAATGGGGATTATGCAAATTTATCTCCTCAGATAAATCTGGATCAAGAGACCAGAGACTCTCTTCTTTGGTGGTTGTTGCCAGATCATCTGTCCCAGGGGACTTATTTCCGCAGACCCACGTGGGTAATAGTGACAACGGACACCAGCCTTCTGGGCTGGGGTGTGGTCTGGAATTCCCTGAAGGCTCAGGGTGTTTGGACTCAGGTGGAGTCTCTACTTCCAATCAATATTCTGGAACTGAGAGCAATTTTCAATGTGCTTCAAGTGTGGCCTCAGTTGGCTTCGGCCAGATTCATCAGATTCCAGTTGGACAACATCACGACTGTGGCTTATATCAATCATCAAGGGGGAACAAGGAGTTCCTTAGCGATGAAAGAAGTATCCAAGACAATCCATTGGACGGAGGCCCACTCTTGTCATCTATCTACATCCCAGGAGTAGAGAACTGGGAAGCGGATTTTCTAAGTCGACAGACTTTTCATCCGGGGGAGTGGGAACTTCACCCGGAGGTATTTGCCTCATTGATTCTCCGATGGGGCAGACCGGAATTGGATCTGATGGCATCTCGATAGAATGCCAAGCTTCCAAGATACGGATCCAGGTCGAGGGATCCACAGGCCGAACTGATAGATGCCTTGGCAGTGCCTTGGGTGTTCAGCCTAGCTTATGTGTTTCCACCGTTTCCTCTCCTTCCCCACGTGATTGCGCGAATCAAACAGGAGAGAGCTTCAGTAATCCTGATAGCGCCTGCGTGGCCACGCAGAACTTGGTATGCGGATCTAGTGGACATGTCCTCTCTGCCACCGTGGAAACTTCGTTTGAGACAGGACCTTCTCAATCAAGGTCCTTTCCAACATCCAAATCTAATTTCTCTGCAGCTGACTGCGTGGATATTGAACACTTGATTTTATCGAAGCGAGGATTCTCTGATTTGGTTATCAGTACTTTAATACAGGCCAGAAAGCCTGTCACTAGAAAGATCTATCATAAGATATGGCGTAAATATCTTTATTGGTGTGAATCCAAAGGTTACTCATGGAGTAAGGTTAGGATTCCTAGGATTCTGTCTTTTCTCCAAGAAGGATTGGAGAAAGGTTTATCAGCAAGTTCCTTAAAGGGACAGATTTAAGCGTTGTCAATTTTGTTTAACAAACGTTTGGCAGATGTACCAGATGTTTAGTCTTTTTGTCAGGCTCTAACCAGAATTAAGCCTGTCTTTAGACCAATTACTCCTCCCTGGATTTTGAATTTAGTTCTACATGTTCTTCAAAGGGTTCTGTTTGAACCTATGCATTCCATAGATATTAAATTATTATCTTGGAAAGTTCTGTTTTTGGTTGCTATTTCTTTTGCTTGAAGAGTTTCTGAGCTTTCAGCGTTACGGTGTGATTCGCCTTATCTCATTTTTCATTCTGATAAGGTGGTGTTACGTACCAAACCTGGATTTCTTCCTAAGGTTGTTTCAAATAAGAATATTAATCAGGAAATTTTTGTTCCTTCCTTATGTTCTAACCCTTCTTCTAAGAAGGAGCGTATGTTGCATAATTTGGATGTGGTCCGTGCTTTAAAGTTTTACTTATAGGCAACTAAGGACTTCCGTCAATCTTCTTCATTATTCAATGTTTATTCCGGAAAGCGTAGGGGTCAGAAAGCTACGGCTACCTATCTTTCTTTTTGGTTGAGAAGTATCATCCGTCTGGCATATGAGACTGCTGGACAGCAGCCTCCTGAAAGAATTACGGCTCATTCTACTAGGGCTGTGGCTTCCACATGGGCCTTTAAAAATGATGCATCTGTTTAACAGATTGTAAGGCTGCGACTTGGTCGTCCCTTCACACTTTTTCCAAATTTGATACTTTTGCTTCTTCTGAGGCTGTTTTTGGGAGGAAGGTTCTACAAGCAGTGGTGCCTTCTGTTTAGGTCTCTGTCTTGTCCCTTCCTTTCATCCGTGTATCCCACAAGTAAGGATGAAATTCGTGGAATTGTTGTATCTTGTAGAAGAAAAGGAAAATTATGCTTACCTGATAAATTTATTTCTTCTACGATACAACAAGTCCACGGCCCTCCCTGTCAATTTAAGACAGATTATATTTTTTCTTATTTACAACTTCAGTCACCTCTGCACCATTTAGTTTTTCCTTTCTCTTTCTATAACCTTCTGTCGAATGACTGGAGGTGGAGGGGAAGGGAGGAGCTATATATACAGCTCTGCTGTGGTGCTCTTTGCCACTTCCTGTTAGCAGGAGGATAATATCCCACAAGTAAGGATGAAATCCGTGGACTCGTCGTATCGTAGAAGAAATCAATTTATCAGGTAAGCATAAATTTCCTTTTTATTATTTATATCTTTCACACAACCAAGTAATTATCTTAGCATTGTGAGCTTTACGGGAAATAAATCAGTGCATAATACAGCACAATATTTTGCTTACATTGTGCTGTTGCATGAAAACAGTGTTAATGTTGAATTTGAACTAAGAAGAGAGTCTCAGTTAATTCCGAATGATGCTTTATCATTTCAGAATATACAGCAGCACTGTCATTAAGCAATGACAAATAAAGAATATGTAATGACTCAGTAAATCTCTGACCTTACAAACATTCTATAGGTCAGTCTGCTGATTTCACCTATTTTCCACTATCCCAATAATAGGCTGGATAACAAGTGGAGCAATATTTAATTCTCCCGCTTGAGTGTTAATTGGGCTAGAAGTAAGCTTTTTGTGCTTGTCAGGTTGCCAAAGTTATAATATCGTGTGAGCAAAAAAAGTGGAAAAAACACCCTACTCACCCGCAAACCTGATTGCATATTCTCAAGTGCACTAAACTGACATGAAAATATGAATATTTCACATTCCAATGTTCTTCACATAACAGAATATGTTTTATTTATTCATAAATACCAAATTTTATATATATATATATATATATATATATATATATATATATATATATATATATATATATATATATATACAAACAAAACAGGCTTGCACTCGCTGGTCTTTAAATAACAGGTGCCATTTTAATGTGACGTTTGGGGGAACGTATCCCCTTCCTCAGACAGGTCTAAGGAAGAGGAAACATTCCCTGAAACGTCACACTAAAAAGGCACCAGTTATTTAAAGACCAGCGAGTGCAAACCTGTTTTGTTTGCTTATTATGATATATTGCATGCACTCTGGAAATTAAACTGTGAAGTGAGAGTGCTCGTCTGATGTTTATTTTTGTGTATATATACATAATATATATATATATATATATATATATATATATATTTATATGTGTGTGTGAACTGTGAAGTGAGAGTGCTCGTCTGATGTTTATTTTTGTGTATATATACATAATATATATATATATATATATATATATATATATATATATATATATGTGTGTGTGTGTGTGTTTTGGTTCAATATATATATATAGGAATATCTATTTGAACATATTCTGCTATGTGCAGACCATTGGAATGTGAAATATTTCCAGTAAATACATAGTATAACACTTTATTAAATATGAATATTGCATAAATATGCTTTTTCATGGTTTTCCTCAAAGGGCTCCAATGCATTTATATGTATGTCTATATATGTATACATATGTATTTATGTGTTTATATGTGTATATATATGTCTGTAAATACATATATACACCTACAAATACATAAATACAAATGTACACACCCACACACACACACATATATATATATATATATATATATATATATATATATATATATATATATATATATATATATATATATATATATAAAATCAAGAACAATACAGAGAGGACGCAAATGCTTTTTTTTTTTTTTTTAGTTTAGTTAAAGGGCCATAATACCCAAATGTTTAAACACTTGAAAGTGATGCAGCATAGCTGTAAAAAGCTGACTAGAAAATATCTCCTGAACATCTCTATGTAAAAAAGAAAGATGTTTTACCTCAAAAGTTCCTCAGTAGCCACCTCCCATTGTAAAGGATTTCTATGCAGCATTTTAGTGTGTCTGTCCTGGGACAGCTGAAAGGATGAGCATCATGCACTCTCAAGTTATTTCACCAATCAGGTAAAGGAAGCTTACTATGAAATCTCATGATAGTTAAGTCAAATCTCATGAGATCATAGTAAGAGTTCATGACCTCAGCACTGCTGATGCTGATTGGCTGCTGTTCATTTCTTCATTTTTTTTTTTTTTTACCTGCAGCTGGGAGCAGCTGAGTATAACTTTTTACACAGAACTTACTTACTCTGCTGAGCTGAGGAGATTGTGAGGTAAAATATCTTCCTTTTTTACATAGAGATGCTCAGGTGATATTTTCCTGTCAACTTTTTACAGTTATACTGCATCAGTTTCAAGTGATTTAGCATATGAGTATTATGTCCCTTTAAATCAATTGCTATTAGGCCCAACTGCCATTGGCAATATAAACAAGTTTTATAGTGTGGTGCATGTATTAGCAAGAAGAGATTCCAGGAACGAAATCCTGGTATATAAAGACAGGGGATTCAGCACTCTTTTAATAAAAAACTCACAAACACTTTATAACAATAATAGTTTTTTAATCGTGAAAAAAAAGTGGCTCCTCTACACCGGGAGGGCAAAACTATGCAAGAAATCAATGTAGTAATAATATTAGGCATAAATATATGCAATCCAAATCCATTGATGACTAAGTTAATTCGAAAACCTGACCGTCAGGGGTACACGCAAAACCAGCTGAGATAATTAATAGAAAAAATTTCATCAAGTAATTCAGAGATCACAAGAATATATATTAGCCTGCTACACCCTGATGCACTCAGAACCCCCTAATAAACCAAGGAGGTGTATCCTGGGCAGGTAGTACGTGGGATCTAAGAGGCTAAAAATATAAACCCTGTGAAATAGATTAACAGTTGGTCACATAGTAATAAATGCAATGTATCATAGGTTGTAGGTACAGAATATTCTTATTAGTATATCAAGGGAGACCACCTCTAGTCCTACTAAACCCTGCTGCTCCCAGCACCCCTAAGTAGAGGGTATAGCGCTGTGCAGGTACGTATATGGGATCTAAGTAGACAGGCAACTGGACTCCCTGACTATGTACATGTCGATACAAAATTGCACAGAGTTACAAGTACTTGGTTCTATGTGCTTGTTAATTTCATATGGCAGCAACATATATGCTAAGCTCAAAGAGAAAGGCTGTGGACAAGATGCAAAGCTGTTAGAGCAAAGGTATATGCAGCATGTCAGTATTGCAAGATTAGAGCAAGCATAGGCCAAAGCAAGTTTGTTAGTGCAAAGTCTTAACCAGAAATGTATGATCCCCAGCAGAGACTTGTTCCTCCAGAATTCCAGATATTCGTATTAAGAACTATGCACTGAAACCATCTCAATAACAATTGTAGCTTAAATACCAAAAGTTCCCTCAAAAGGGACGCCCATCCAGAGCGAGTATTACCAATTTTTGGTTGTATTCGAGTGTCAACATTTGTATTATCATACAACCTTGTTTGGGAAAACTTTTACTTCAAAGTATCCACGTAGTTCCATGCTTGTCTTTCTCTTTTTAGGATTCCATATGAGCAGTAATTTCCATTACCGGGACCAAACAGTGGCAAGTCTTGCGTGCATCACATGACCTGGTCGGCTTAGCCAATGCCGACGTGCGTTTCACCCGCTCGTCTCTTGATGAATTTTTTTCTATTAATTATCTCAGCTGGTTTTGCGTGTACCCCTGACCGTTCAGATTTTCGAATTAACTTAGTCATCAATGGGTTTGGATTGCATATATTTATGCCTAAGATTATTACTACATTGATTTCTTGCATAGTTTTGCCCTCCCGGTGTAGAGGAGCCACTTTTTTTCACGATTAAAAAACTATTATTGTTCTAAAGTGTTTGTGAGTTTTTTTATTAAAAGAGTGCTGAATCCCCTGTCTTTATATACCAGGATTTCTTTCCTGGAATCTCTTCTTGCTAATACATGTCATATATATATATATATATATATATATATATATATATATATATATATTTAGACATGTATATGTATCTATTTCAGTGTTAAATGAGTGTTACTGTGCTTTGTAATGTATTTTTTTATGTGTTTTGTGACACATTTTTGTATCACAAAACAATTAACCAAAGCTCTGAGGTTGCAGGAATTATTCTAGCACAAATTGTGATTTTGCTCAAGCGATGGTGTTTAATTTTAACTCGGAATACGAGCCTTAAACCTGATGAGCGCAAACATAAGGGATAAACCCCTTATTGCTTGCGCAGACATTTGTGCTCCACTCATAATCTGGCCCAATATTTTTATGCATAGCAATTCGCCATCCCCCATAAAAAAAAAAATCTGGTTGGAAATAATGCCTAGTCAAAGTATTTTACACTACACCATTTTTGTGAACAGTGTTTTTATTTCTAGTTATAAACAAGACAATACCTGCCATCTATTCAAGATGGTGCTCCCTTGAGAGTCTCTTTCTAGCCATTTATTTAAACAATTGGCTGCTATTTTGCTCATTAGAACTCCCATGTACTGAGCACAACTGCTTGTCCTTGTTAACCCATATTTATGCCTGAAAAATGCATGACATTCATTTGAGCAAAATGTCCATTACTCACATTATAGCTAATGACATACAAATACCAGTCACTAAATTTCCTCTCAAGTAACATTTAACAAAGCACCATTTGTCATGCCATTGCTTTTTGTTACTTAATTTAGTTTTTTTTTTCCATTGCACTCTCCAGGTGTATAAAACCCAAATCTATCTATCATAAACTTTATTAAATCTTAGCCACTTTGCGTCTCTCAGACTGGAGCCAGAGACTCCTTATTAACCCTTAACTCATTACTCATCCTTCGTTACTCACTGCATTTAACACTGTAATGCTAACAAGGCTATAGTATGATATATTTTCTGGGCACAATGTTTGGGACAGTCACTGCATCTCTGCTACAGAACACAATGCTCAAAAAAAGATGAAACTTCAGAAGTGCTTTACTTGATATCAATTAAACACTATTTTTTTCTGATACAAATTATGGAGTTTAAATAGAATCAAACACTGAGCCTTGGAACTCAATTGAAAATAAGGGAGTTAAACAGTGTATCATTTTATGGTGTTGTGTCACTTTGTCATTGGTTGACTGCAGAGTCCGCTGGTTCTCACATCTCTCTCATTACTAACTCACCTACCTTGTATGCCTCTGAGCCCTCTCTCTTTACCTTTATTGACAATTTCAAGCAAGCAA
Source organism: Bombina bombina (assembly GCF_027579735.1). Lineage (NCBI taxonomy): Eukaryota > Metazoa > Chordata > Amphibia > Anura > Bombinatoridae > Bombina > Bombina bombina. The sequence continues at coordinate 644,168,609 of NC_069502.1, forward strand.
GTGCATGCAACCTTTCAATACTATCTGCTGCCAACCACTGATTTTACTAGACAAAATGTGCCACACACTCAGTGAGTGCATCATTACAAGGCTCATACTGACCACCAACCTGCCCTGGCAATCCACCCCCATCAACCTTAAAGGGAAATTAAACCCAATTTTTTTCTTTCATGATGCATGTGATTTAAAATATATTTTCAAATATACTTCTATTATCTATTTTTTTTTGTTCTTTTTTATTCTATGTTGAAAAGTATACCAAGGTAGGTTCAGATGCTGCTGATTGGTGGCTGCCTATATATGTTTCATGTTATTGGCTTAGCCAGTGTGTTTACTAGCTCCCAATAGTGCATTTCTGCTTCTTCAACAAAGGGTACCAAGAAAATTAAGCAAATTAGATTATAGAAGTAAATTAGAAAGTTGTTTAAAATGGTATTGTCTATCTGAATCATAAAAGAAAAATGTTGGGTTTTATATCCCTTTAATGCAGCCATGATGACATCTACAGCACTTTAGCACTGATTTTATTATGATTATTTTTGCTATTATTTATTCCCTTTGGGATAGTGTGATATTTAATGTACTGCCTGTATTTGCATTTTATATTGCCAATTGTCAAGCCTTGTTGCACTTGATTAACATGTAAGCTTAGTGAATATGGGCTAATTACAGAAATGGAATATAAAACACACCCACAGTAGATATAATGGGACAGATTACTATAAGAGCGCAAATATCGCAATCAATTCAGTATTACCGGTGAAAGCTAATGTGCAGTGGTATTACAAGTAAAATGCAATGCAAACATGACCTCGCGTTCGCATTGCATGGAAGCTTTGCACTCATGAGAGCGCGCTTTCATAGGATCTGATGGAATCTTCTCTCTGATGCCGATAAACGCAGCACAAAGCCTAGCGCAGCGAAGGGGGTGAGTCAAGCAGCGAGGGACAGCATATTTAATATATATATATATTAATATATACATATATATATATATATATATATATATATGTATGTGTTAATTTGTGTATATGCACATATTAACACATACATTTATTGTATATATCCCCATAGACTGCAATGCAAAGGCACTTTTCAGTGCTATTTTTTATTTTCTAACACCCCACATCCCCTCACTTTAACCCATTATAACTGCTTTGTGTAGTTATTGTTTTAAAAAATGACACACTTTATTTTGGAGACAATTTGGTGGACATTTTTTCACTAACCAGAGATCTGATCTCTGGCTAATGAATTCAATCTCAAAGTGCTACTGCAAGCTCCTGGTAGCATTAACCAGCAACTTGTCATGGCTGGTTATTTAACGTGCGCCTGTAATTGCACTCCACTTGTAATCTAGCCCTATACGTCTACTTATAAAAAATTCCTTTTCTACAAACTAAAAAGAATGTGCATTTGGCTTGTCAGTTGTTTGGCTGCAAAGAGGTTTGGTATCAATTTTGGTATCTAGATAGGCCATACCACTTTACACTTGCACTTATATTTAATTAGCTCTCTCTCTCTTATCATTTGCTAGACTGCTTCTGAGTAATAATAAAAAACAGACTGAAAAAAAAATGTATGGGTAAAATAAAAAGCGCTTGATGCAGAGATATTTACCAAACAAATATAATTATATTTTGGTAAAATGAAATTACATAAACTCACTTTCACAGCACACTGTAAATATGTGATATTAATTTTCTACAGATTTGCATGCTTCAAAGGATGTAATATACTGTAAGTATATTCACGGCATCTGCACTGGCCATCTGTATTTCCTTCTGCTTCACCTATCCTAAGAATAAACATTTTATTTGCTTTTTTTTACAAAATGCCAAAAAAAGACCAACTAAGGGCTAGATTATAAGTGGAGCACAAGCTCGTGGTAGCAATTTGTGCTCTCGTTGATTTAGAAAATGTACCCCAAGAAATTATGAAAATAAAAAAATGGTAGCATCTTCATTTTTTAAATAACTGCATGAAGCAGTTTTAAGGGGTTAAAGTGAGCGGATGTGGTGTGTTAAAAAAAAAACGGCACTGAAAAGTTACATTGCTGTCTACGGGGACTGTGTGTTGACTCTACATATATATATATATATATATATATATATATATATATGTATATACTTATATACATGTATATTTATGTGTTAATATGTGTATATACACATATACACATAAATATGTACAGTATCTATATATTCATATACATATATATATAACTTTGCTGCCCATCGCTGTGCAACTTACCCCCTTTGCTGCGCTAAGTTCTCTGCCGTGACTATTGGAATGAGAACAAGGCACTGACCCATTGGAGCCTATGGAAGCATGCTCATGTGAGAGCAAAACTTCTCTGCAATACATAAGTGAGGTTGCGTTCGCATTGCGCTCCACTTCAAATACTAGCGAACATTTGCGTGCACCGGTATAATTAGTGGAGCGCAAATATCACGTTTGCGAAAGTGCAATTTTGCCCTCCACTTGTAATCTGGCCATACGTTTGAGCACTATTGATTCTTATAACAAATACAATTTATCTCATTTTGCTTCAGCTCCTATTATTTTATTGGTGGGATTTTAAACTATGGTAAAAGCAGGTTGAAAGTTTTTACTATTTTTTCCCCCACTGCCAGTACGTGTCCAATTCTGGTAAAAGGGATATTCCCAAAAAAATTGTTACAGCATATCATGTTTGCATTACTGGATCCTCTAGTATATGTATTCAACCCCCACAACGAGGTTAAACATATATGAAAAACCTGCTCAGGGCCCATGAGCATTGCTGCACCGGGGCAGCCAACCATAATCAGTTACATATAGTTATTAAAGGGATATAAAACCAAGATTTTTTTCATTCATGATTCAGATAGAGTATACCATTTTAAACAACTTTCCAATTTATTTCTATTATGTAATTTGTTTTATTCTCTTTGTATCCTTTGTTGAAAAGCATACCTAGGTAGGCTTAGAAGCTGATGATTAGTGACTGCACATATAATGCTTCTTCTCTTTGGCTTTCAGCTAGGTCCCAGTAGTAAATTGCTGCTCCTTCAACAAATGATACCAAGAGAATGAAGCACAGGAGATAATAGAAGTAAATTGGAAAGTTATTTAAAATTGTATGATCTATCTAAATTAAAAATTTAGGGTTTCATGTCCGTTTAATTCATTTTGGTTTCCAACTTGGAAGCTGCAATTCTTGTGGCAAGAAATTACCTTTGTGTTTAACCCTTTTCCAGTAGTTAAAGGGACAGTCAAGTTAACATTATACTTTTGTGATTCAGATAGAGCATGCAATTTTAAACAACTTTTTAAATTACTCCTATTTTTTAATTTGCTACATTCTCTCCATATTCTTTTTTTGCCTATAGTTAGGCTCAGGAACAGAGCAGCAATGCATTACTGTGAGCTAGTTGCTGATTGTTGGCTACACATATATGCCTCTTATCATTCGCTCACCAGGTGTAATCAAGTAGCTCACAGTGGTGCACTGCTGCTCCCCCAACAAAGGATGCCAAGTAAATGAAGTAAATCTGGTAACAGAAGTAAATTGGAAAGTTGTTTAAAACTGTATGTTTTATCTGACTCTTTGGAGAAATAATCTAGGTTTCATAACCCTTTAAATACGAATTATAGAATCATTAAAGCAAAAAATACATCCTCTAAGAAATAGGGCATGTAATTTGTGCTTTAGAATTAATATCTCAGAAGGATATGCTGAAGAAGAATTCAGATACAATATGTATGAACTTTGATATGCTGTTTGAAACTATACAACCGTATGCAATACATAAAATGATAGAAACAGAAACCTGAGAAAGCAGCTAGATTCAGCAATATTTATCTTGTGTAAGTGGAACAGCATTTAATACATTTGCAGCCATCAAGTCTTAATAATAGAGTTAATGAGACATTGGAAACCTCTCTGTTTACATTCACCTTGAATGATTTGTTAATGCTAAATATTTTATCACCCTTGTGCTCAAGCTGTTTACACAATTGTGCTTTTCTACAAAAAAGCTTAAACTGATACATACATTTATTTTGTTATCAATATAACCCATATTTTTTTTTGCAATATACTATGCACCTTCAGAATATGGGGCCTATCTATCACGCTCCGTGTGGAACCTGAAGCCCTGTGTTTCTGGCGAGCCTTCAGGCTCGCCAGAAATACCAGTTATGAAGTAGCTCCATAATCTGTCCGCCTGCACTGAGGAGGCCGACAGACATTGCCGCAATTCAACCCGATCGAATTGGCTGCGAATCTGCAGGGGTGGTGTTGCACCAGCAGTTCACAAGAGCTGCTGGTTCAATGGCGAATGCGGAGAGCGTATTGCTCTCCGCATTCATTCAGCGAGGTCTGTCGGACATGATCTGCAATGTCGGATCATATCTGACAGGCCTTTCATAAATAGGCCCATATATCTTAACTCAAGACTTGACAAATCCACAGCTCCTAGAAGTTTACTACAATTTTTTTTCAATGTACGTATAACTGTAAAACATTAGCTGACAATCTCAATATCAATATGTGATTGGTTTCCTTATATTCTCACTGCGAGACAGTGTCTATACTTATCTGTAATATTGCTAGTGGTTTTCCAAAGGAATGTGTGTCATATTGCTGAAGATAGTTTACAATATGTAATAGAGCTCATTTTCCTCCAAGTGTATATTTAATCTAGAAGACAGAACAAATATTTTAGAGATTGGTCATTCTCTCTCTCTCTCTCTCTCTCTCTCTCTCTTTCTCTCTCTCTCTTCCTCACTCTATCTCTCAATCTATCTATCTATCTATCTATCTATCTATCTATCTATCTATATATCTATCTATCTATCTTCCTTTACCACTCCTTTTCTGCAACACATGATGTACACTCAATAGCTGGCTTTCTTTAAGAGGGCCAAATGTATATGGTTTTATGTTTGTGAATATAGCAAGGTTTTTTGTACTTATCTTACTAAACTATTCTATAATGTTTATGTCCTGAGCACATGGCTCATTTGAAAAATGTTTATAAAACAAGATTTCATAAATTTATGATATATTTAAAAGCCAGACAGAAATGGAGCAGCCAACAAATTTATGGGCTAGAGCAGAGCATAACCAAATAGTCAAGAATACGTTATCCTTAGTGTGACCGTGCAGAAAGAATAGCACAAAACCTGGCATGACATGTGAATAGTAATAAAGGTTTACTAGAGAATCATAATGCATCTGATATTTTTTACTTTGATTGGATAAGGAAGGGTTCGCTATTATCGCTTATATTACAAGTGGTGAGTTAAGTAAAAAATGTTGCGCTTTTGGAGACCTGAAGTGTAAAAGTGCGAAAATATGCTTAAGAAAGCCCATGTAAAATATATTTAAATAAAAAAGTATTTTACTCATATTTATACATATTAAATGTAAAATCAAGGTTTATTATCTAAAAAAAAAACAGTGATTTAAAGGGAAATGGTCTATGTTCAGGTGATAACTGGGAATTGCTTAAAGGGACATAAAACAGTATGAACTAACGTACGTTTCTAAATATATAATGCAGCCAAAGCTTACCTGCAAAATCTTTTATGTTTTAACCCCATTAACCCTTTTAATTCAGGCGTAGTTTTGTTTGCAGCAAGCTCCCACCAGGGCATTTCCTTATATAGAAGGTGCTATCCAGGCCATAGCTTCTGCAGAATGCACTTGCACTGTAGGAGGAAGTCACATGACACCTGACTAAAGCAGTGCACAGTATAATGCTAAAGCTTTCACAAAACATGTGACATTATTCCTATGGAAAAGAGCAATCCTCTTGGCAACAAACAATAGCAGTACCTGCTGTCCTTCCTCAACTCCCCCCTTACTTGTATAAGTAATTATCCACACAAGCACATTTTATTTTATTTTATATATATATATATATATATATATATATCCCAAGGTTTGGATTAGGACACTGATAAGGGGGTGAAGCAGGCTATACTTGGCAACACTAAAATGTAAGTAATTTTGCAGATTTTTGGAAATTTTATTAAAATACTTATCAGCTTTTTTTTTTTTCCACACACTTAAAGTGAAGATCCATTTTGATGAATCGGTGTCCGGTTTTTAATAAACCTATTAAAAACAAGGGCACTTTAATTCATCAAAATTGACATTTCACTGTTTTCTTCAAAAACTTACCTTTTAATCCTGGCAGCCGCTCCAGCACTTCCTCCGCCCGTCGCAAGCCATCTTCGAGGGTCCAAAATTACGAATCCGGCTTTCTCCAATCACAGCGTTGCATCTGGCCAAGATTCCCCCAGGGGGGAAGCTGTGATTGGAGTAAACCTGATTCGTCATTTCTGACGTCTGTAGAGGCTTGCGACGGTCGGAGGAATCACTGGAGTGGCATTCAGGATTAAAAGGTAAGTTTTTGCAGAAAACAGTGAAATGTAAATTTTGATGAATTAAAGTGCCCTTGTTTTAATAGGATTATTAAAAACTGGGCACTAATTCATCAAAATGGACTTTCACTTTAAAGATAGAGAGAGATAGAGAGAGAAATACATAGTTTCCATTGCTGTTGTAAACTGTAAATTGGAGGTAATGACAGTAATGGAAACAATGCCATATGTTAGATATAAGTAGAATAATCTAACAAATTAAGAGTCATGGCGTACTGGCTCTTGGTATCTATCAATTTACATCAATTTTGAGAAGCCATGAGAGTTAATCAAAAGGCACTGTGGAGTGGACAACTAAAACAACAATTATGTTGCAATAAAAATTAACCAAATATCAAAATATATTTAAAATAGAATCCAATGAAAGCTACATATGAAGTTATTTAGCTATGACTTCCAAAAAAATAAATAATGAGCTATCTTACAAAAAAGACTTCCAAAATAGAAAAATTTAAAAATGAGATGTCTTGAAAAAACTTGTTTTCTAATGTACTATATTTACAACCTATAGGGTCACCACACTTAGATAGAATGTGTGGTATATTAAGAGAACTAAAGAGAGAAATAAATATCTTATAGAAAACATAAAAGCAAGCAGACTTATCTAGGCTTCTATCATTAATTCACATTAAAATTAAAAAAAAAATTCTCTGTTCCAGAATAAAATAAACTATAATATAAGAGATGGTATGATGACGTCCTTCTCTAAAATTGATCAATGGGTAGCAATTTACTTCCAAACTTGTATTGTTAGCTGCATATCGCTCAGCAGGCCTAATCTGTTTGCAATTTAGTTACAGTTTTCTCTGCACTCTAATCCTCCATGCACCACAATATTAAGGCTTTAGTGTACAGTACTATCAAATATATTGACTGCTGCTGAAGTGTGGAGAAAGATGTATAATGAAACAGTAAGCTTTTAAAAAAAATAGTTACTTTAAAAATAGCCACTTCTACCAAACAATCAAGTGTGTATTACAACTGTCATTTTAGTACCAGGATGCTATGTGCAACACAAAACAAAATGATGGTATAAAAGGAGCTGAAAAGAATTAAGCTGTACCATTGTGTTACTACTCTTAATAACAGTTGAAGCAAAGGCTTATAGTAAGCAGCATCTAAATTTAAAAACAGATAATGTAGCCAAATATTTAACTCTAAGTATAAATAAAACAGGGATTGACAAGTGAATGTCATGTTTAGAAGCCAGTAAGTAAATTAAGGGACAAGCCAGGCTCTTCTTAGGAGTCACACAAGTGTCAGTGTTTATAAATAGATGCAGATTAACCCCAAAATGTCAGAAGCTCTTTAAATAAACTCACATCATTATTGTATTAGTAAACAAAACTCATTTGTTAAAAGTATTAATTATTATTATTTTTTTTTTCACTTTTTCAACAAAAAGTATTAATTATATTACTTTTTTGCTGTCTTTGACAGTGATTCCTTTCATTACGTGGGCATGAAGCACTGTCTGTGAGGGTTATGTCACAGGAATCCTCTGAAGGATTAAGTTGGGAATGCTAATACATTCTCTCAGTTCCTCTGGGGAGAGTGGGACACAGGGAAGGCATCACATTGTGAAACACCTTTAAAATATGCTAATACTGCTTCTAGAAATACTTTTCTTTATTTCTAAGTTTTATAAAGGTAAAAGTTAAAACACATACTCAAACTTTCATACACACACACTAATACATATACACACTAATACACGCACTCACATACACACACACACATATACACACACATACATACATACACACACACACATATGCTGACATATTCACACACATAAACCTACACAAAAACGCACATAAACATATCTGCATGCACACACACATATGCTGACATATTCACACACATAAACCTACGCAAAAACGCACATAAACATATCTGCATGCACACACACACACACACACACACATATGCGGACATATTCAAGCACATAAACCTACACAAAAACGCACATAAACATAGGATTTTCCATGCCATCCTAAGGGTGTTAAAGCCCAGCGCTGTTAGGACGGTGGGGAACGTACTAAGGGCTTTAATCAGTTAAAGATATGTAGTAAAGAAAAAAACAAGTTATTTTTGTAGATCACATAATGTATAGAAAAATAAAGTTTGTGGAAGCAAAGGAACATTGTCTCCCCTTTAATGCATTCCCAATTATCCATTTTACTTGCTGGAGTTATTTCCTTGCTTAAAAATATTTGATTTACCTTTGTTTTGTATTTGAAATAGATGGGGGGGGTTAAATCTCCACCCATACTAAACATTTCAGTATTGCAGTAATGGCTACAGAAAAGCTATGAAAACAAAAGAGATCAGAAAATATCAACCTCCCAGTGGGGGAGGGAAAGAGAGAGAGAGTCCAGCTCTTTGTGAAGATTGTTCCTGAATTAGGTCTGATATTTGCCTGAGTACACTGTCCCTTTAAGTAACCATAAAAAGAAGCAGGAAAGCAATTTGATATATCTATTCATATAACACTTTCACAGATTATCTAAAGTCGAATATAAATGTTTTTTTTTTTTTTTTTTTGAGAGTGGCAGAGGCCTGAACTGTATACCAAACAGCATAAAAGGCTTATGGAAGTGATGTATATAAAATACATTGTACCAACATTTAAAAATAATCTATAATATGAAATAGCTACATTTATGTCTCCTGGTGCCTACTAACCTGCAGAGGTGAATAGGCACATCTGCCCATTGTACCTATCAGCCAATTAGCATTAGGAGGAAGTACATCTTAACCAATAGGGTTAGCAGGAATTATTACACAACTGTTACTAATTTATTAGTTTCCATATAAGGTTAAACAGATTTTCTTTAAAAAAAAATTCAAACAAAATGAAAAATTCAACATATGAATGATTAAATAATTTTGCCCCTTTAAGAGTAATGCATTTGTTCTAGTTATATCAATTTCCTCAATGAATCCATCAATGTCTCTGTGTATAAGACTGAAAAACTGTATAGGCCAGTGGTGAGCAAGCAGAGGCCTGTTGGATGCATGTGGCCCATTTGAGCATCTGTGGCATTATCATTTCCATTAAGCTAAAATTACATTTTATATTTTTGATCCAGAGAGCAAATATGTTGTATATGATATCAAAAATTTCTTGAACTCCATATGTTTCAGCTTAATCAACTCTCTTCTACAAACACAATGGATTTTGTTCTGGGTCTGACACAAGAGTAATAAGCATACGGAGAGAAAGATGTATTAAAGGGACACTGAACCCAATTTTTTTCTTTCATGATTCAGATAGAGCATGACATTTTAATCAACTTTCTAATTTACTCCTATTATGACTTTTTCTTCGTTCTCTTGCTATCTTTATTTTAAAAGCAGGAATGTAAGTCTTAGCAGCCAGCCCATTTTAGGTTCAGCACCATGGATAGCGCTTGCTCATTTTCCAGGCTTACATTTACCTACCAATAATCAAGCATAACCCAGGTTCTCAACCAAAAATGGCCAGCTCCTATGCATCACATTCCTGCTTTTTAAATAAAGATAGCAAGAGAACAAAGAAAAATTGATAATAGGAGTAAATTAGAAAGTTGCTTAAAATTGCATGCTCTATCTGAATCACAAAAGAAGAAAACAAATGGGTTTAGTGTCCCTTTAAGATTGCAGGTGGACACAATGTAAAGTGGGGAACCTGTCCACCTGCAATTTCCAGTTATGATGCAGCATTGTGTAGCAATTAAACAGTGCACAATAGGTCTCTTGTGCAATGCTGCCCCCTGCACTAGCGCAACCAATTGCACAAGAGCAGGGCATGCCAGCCACGCCAAACAAGTGATATATCTCAACAACTCTGAGATGGCAGAGGCTACATAAGCATTTTCTACTTATTTTACTTGTGGCTGCATTCTCATTCCTGCAAGTCTGCACTGCAAAGGCTCAAAAGCTGCTAATGCAGCTCAATAAAATTTCCCTTGAGGCTATTTTAATGTCACTAATTAAAATTGTTAATTAGCCAGATATGTACATTTCTTACCCTTTAATGTGATATTCTTATGCAAAAATAAAATGCCTGAAATTTTGTAATGTTTGTACTAATGTTTCTTGACAACTATATTGTTACCAATTTGAAAAGGGTTAAACACAAAGCGGAAGTCCTGCTCAGGATACAACAAATTGCAGCCACTAATTGGGCACCACCAGTCAGCTACATGCATATGCTGCTACTAATTGGCTAATCAGTTCTGTATTTCTTAGAAGCTAAAAAGTATTGTGGCTACCAAGTGGGGTTTAATCTATATATTTAACCCCTCAGCAGTTAGCAAAGGATACTATAGAAAACATAACATGTTCTTTAAAATTATAACATTTTATTTCCTGCATCAGAAGGTCCCTTTAAATGGACATTCTGGCATAAATTAAAATGCACACAGATTAATTGCGTCTTTGGATAGAAACATATTTATATCATGTTAGTAATGAAGCAAATTGAGTCATTACCATATGCTACAAACACCTTGGTTTCTCTGAGCAACTGCTGTGTTTAAAATGCTGACTCACCGAGCATACCTAAGTATGCTCTTAAAATAGCTATAGCTTTTGCTAGAAGCATTTTTTTGTGCATTTTTGCATTTCAAAAATGCTTTTATTCGAAAATGAGGCTCACCTATGTTGATTCCAATTTTGTCTAGAATGTCCCTTTAAGTCAATAAAATAAAAAATAAAATTACTACACATACAATACAATACACATAAACACACATTCAGTGTATAAATTATAAATGTAGTTTTAACTCACTATTATGTTATAAGGATTTTAAGGTTTATTCATGCATAATTACATGAAACATAATCAAGATATTATCTGATGTTAGCTATTACTGAAAGTATTAAACGTGTTTATAAATATAATCATTAGAATATAAATGGAATGTGGTATAAAAAAGTTTGTTCTCAACAAGTATTTTTATTGGATTATGTCTCTTATACATCTTATTTAGAAAATAAACAGTCTTTCTGTCTAAATGTATTATATATCGCTAACCATCAAGGTTGCCTCTGCCTTCTCCTGTAATGAATTGAGGGCATCCGTGGCCAGAAACCATAAAGTGCAATTTAATTATTAGAATACTACACACATTGCCAGAGCTCTATAAATAGCACATTATTAATTCATGTCATAATACCTGAGAGATATTCAAATGGGTTAGAAGCCGCTGGGCTGATCAGATATGTTCCAACATTCAGCCATGTATTACTATCCTTTGGTATTTTCCCCTTTTAACCAAATAATGCTTTTAGGAACTTGGAAAAAGTGTCTACATATACATATATTATACATAATGTAACAAAACATGCTGCTTTTGGTTATTCTGTATCTCTGTCAAATAAGTTGGACCATAGCGACCGGCCCCAAGCACCTGCATGTCACATTTGCTAACAACTGTCCACAAGTTGCCTTGGATGAAAATAAATTGAACTAACTTGACCTCATGTAAAAAAAAAAAAATTATGTTAAGGGAAATATAATTTAGCTAAAATTATGCCAATTAAAGGGATACTGAAGCCAAATTTTTTCTTTTGTGATTCAGATAGAGCATGCACTTTTAAGCAACTTTGTAATTTACGCCTATTATTAATTTTTCTTTGTTCTATTGCTATCTTTATTTGAAAAAGAAGGCATCTAAGCTTTTTTTGTTTCAGAACTCTGGACAGCACTTTTTTATTGGTGGATGGATTTGTCCACCAATAAGCAAGAACAACCCAGGTTGTTCACCAAAAATGGGCCGGCATCTAAACTTACATTCTTGCATTTCAAATTAAGATACCAAGAGAATGAAGAACATTTGATAATAGGAGTAAATTAGAAAGTTGCGTAAAATTGCATGCTCTGTCTGAATCACGAAAGAAAAATGTTGGGTTCAGTGTCCCTTTAAGCACTTCCCAAACACACAATTATTATAGTATCTTGACTTAAAGGGGCATTCCAGCAAAAATTGGAATCCACATGAATACATTTCAGTTTTGAATAGAAGCATTTTAGCAATATACATATATTAGCAAAAATGCTTCTAATGAAAGCTAAAGCTGTTTCAAAATCATAATTAAGTATGCACCGTGCACCAGCATTTTAAAATCAGTACTTGCTCAGAGAACCTAAGGTGCTTGTACCATCTGGGAATGATTCAATTTGATAATTGCTGACATAATACAAGCCCCACTGGTGCTCTGAGCAGCTGCAGTATTTAAAATGCTGGTGCACTGAGATTATCTAGCCATGCTTCACATGCAAAATGTTAACATTAAAACAGTGATACCTTTTACTAGAAGCAGTTTTTGCCAGTACATGTATATTGTAAATATGTTTCCATTTAAATATGTAATTCATCTATGTGCATTTATATTTTGACCAGAAAGTCCCTTTAAGCTTATTAAGTAAAATAATAGGTGATGGAGAGACAGCTTGTGAATCACATGACTTCTTTGTGGCACAATATACTGTAGCAATGGAGGAGAAAATACCCTCACTTTGCTATATTTTTTCTCTAAAAAGAATTCCTCACCTGTATTGAGTGACACAGCACCCTCCAGTCAGCTGGATGTCAGTAGCCTGATGAATGAGGAGTTTCTATCCCACCACACACGTGTTTCCTTCTGACATAGCATCCAGCAAGTGGTTGCCAAGGCTGTTTCCAGACTGTTATTTCAGCGAAAGCTTCTGACTTGAAATCTTGCATAAGAGCATTGATTCTCTATGTTACAATCCCACTTCAGGCAGAAGTCAGCAGTAAAGCCTCCACATTGCATTGCACAGCAAGAGTTAAACCTCTTAATGGCCCCCAAGAACTGAGAAAGGAAACCAGTCCCCTGAGCATATCAATTCCAAGACAGATATAAAACAAATCCTTAGGGAGAGAAGACAGGAAATTAGTTATATATAGATATCACAAAGAGATAAACACTCCTATAGATATTAAAATTGAGACATTCACACATTCCCCATAATAATAAAGGATAACTTTCAATTATGAGCACCACACTATAACACTTTTAGCTGGGTATAACTTTAGGCTGCATTTATAAGAAACACATTATTACATAAAGTTTATATATGACCACTTGCATTGCGCTTATATTTTGTATTTCTTCAATAAACTATACATATAACAGATTAAAATAGTTCATAAAAAAAGGCAACTTACCACCAGCATGAGTTCTCATCTAAGTTTTAAGGGGGCTGAGTACATCATGCAGAATGAGATGCCAGCAGTTGTAGAAAACGCCCAGGTCTGTTCAGTCTTTTATTAAGTTATTGTATGTCTAGATCCCAGGCAGATAGAGTGTGCCATAATATGACATTGCTTCTTTGTCCTCCACGCATACTATGCTCTCCCTTCTGCTCATCCCTGCTACTGAACATAGCTATCTCTGGGAAGAGGGCGTAAGGGTGGAGAGGAACTGATAGGAGGAGCAGCAGTATAGGAGGGGAGAAAGCACCCTTACCATGATAAGATTCACTGCTTCTGCATAGGAAAAAAAATAAATAAAAAAACAGCTGTGGGGACTAACATGCGGCTGGAAATGGAATTGCTTAGTACCATGATATGATCAAATTACATAATCACTGTCAATCTAAAAATCATTCATGTTCATTCAGAACTTTAGTTTATGTAATGCTCTGTAAGCAATACAGTTTTTAAATCAACATAATACATACAATATTAGCCTGTTGATCTTAGGTTTAAAATGTTCCAACTCCTTTTCAGTTAACCTAATTTAGGTAAGTAAATAATTTTGAAATGTGGTGGCTTTATTTGTATATGCCTTGGCATTATTTTTGTATTTATATTTACAGTTTATTATTATTATTATTATTATTATTAATAATAATAATATTATTATTAATAATAATTCTAAATATCCCTCCCAGCAGTACCAGCGCCCAGCTATGTGTGTAAACTCCAAACTCTATCCAGCCTTGCTGTTTCCCATGGTATCATTCTGCAGAGTGTAATGTAGCTGGGTACTACTATAAATAACTACTAAATGTAGTTTGATAGAATATTTAAAAAGAAAAAAGAATGTAATTTTTTTTAAAATAGTATTTTATAAATATAGTTTTCATTTTTCTCTCACTCTGCTTATGAAATACCTCTTTCTGTTTGTTATCTACCAGTTCATTAACCATTCTCTAATATTTTATTTTATCAATTTTTATGGAACTCTAAAAACAATAATAATGATAGTACTGCTTAGGGCTATATCAGTACTATGAACAGTAAAGGAACTGTTTTAATTGGCTAAATGCAGGGATATCATTTGACAATATACAGTGTTTTAATATAATACATCAACTATATGTTTCCATAGTAACTATGCTACCATCAGTTTCCACACTCTTTATCTAATTTGTCTTCCATAAATACAGCGTTTTAGTATCAATCTTCTTTTAAGTGTCTATAATATATATATATATATAATATATATATATATATATATATATATATATATATATATATATATATATATATATGTAGTAGATAAAACAAGAATTAGCTCATAATCTCAATGCACTCTGTCCCCTCTCAAACAATATGTAATAAAGGCTGTACAGTTTTCAGTTTATTTTTAAGTATTGGTAGTAATTTTAAAAATAACATTGGATCTGCAAAATGTAGCTAAGTGTATAATTATTAAATAATAAAAAGTATCACCATTATTTCCACATAGATGTTTTCATATATACATTTGTTTTGTAAAGAGAAATGTATATGCTTGTAAATGTTTTTGTACATATCATTGTTGTGTATTAACAATAATGATTTAATTAATCTTTTATTATTTTTAATTTTGAGTTGTACAGTGCTATATGAGTTATTACAGATGTTATATGATCCTTAAAGAGACATTAAACACATAATAGTATAGAGGTTATTCTCTTCCCAATTTTAGTCATGGGTGCTCCCAAAATGGTGGCACTCATAATTAGAGGAGGGAGCATGACATGTATTTAGTGTTTTATGCTTCTTTATGTAATAACTACATTTTATGTTACATTTTTTTCAGAAAGGGTATTTTAAGGCTATTAAAGTAACATCAAACCCAAACGTTTTCTTTCAGAATTCAGATAGAGAATGCAAGTTTAAACAACTTTCTAATTTAGTTATAATATCAATTTTTCTTTATTCTCTTGGTATCTTTTGTTGAAAAGCAGGGACGTACGCTTAGGAACCCGGCCCATTTCTTAAGCACTATAGGGCAGCAGTTTTGCAAGAATGTTATTTCCTGCCATGTATAATAGAAGAAAATTAGAAACTATTTTTAAAATGGTCTGCTCTGTCTGAATCACAAAATAACATTTTTGGGTTTCATATCTATTTAAGCTCAGGAGTGTGTGCATGTCTGGAGCACTATATGGCAGCAGTGTTGCAAAATTGTTATCCATTTACAAGAGTACTTGATGACCGCACTATTTCCTGCCATGCAGTGCACATACCTAAGTATCTCTTAGCAAAATAAAATGATAGTAAAAGTAAATTGGAAATGTTAAAGTAAATTGGAAATGTTTTTAGAATTTTTATGCTCTATCTGAATCACAAAATACATTTCTTGGGTATTATATCCAGGGGCGAAACTACAGGGGGTGCAGAGGGCGCAGAGTAACCTACCACTGCCTGCACTGATATCATGTGAGTGTGACATGACTACAGGGGTTAGTATTTCTGTTTTACCCATTGGTGTTTGTGTGTATGTATGTGACTGTGTGTGTATTCATGCATGTATGTGTGTGTATGTGTGTTTGTGTATGTTTGTGGAACCAGCAAATTACAGACCTTGTTACTACAGCATGGGGGGCAGGGGGTAAACAGTGTCACTATACAGTACCACTATATACAGTATGGGGGGGTGGACCATGTCACTGACTACTGTGGTCACTTTATAAAGTACTGGGCAGGTAGGGTCAGGCCAGCCATCTCATCGGCAGATTACAGACTGTGTCACTAACTTACTATATACAGTACTGGGGGGTTAAATAGTGTCACTATATATATATATATATATATATATATATATATATATACAGTAATAGGGGGTCAGACCATCTCACAGACTGTGGGCACAGGTTACCTCCTTTTGCAAACATGTAATCTGATTCACATTTTTTCTGTGTTAAATGTAAAAAAAAATGTATTAAATTCACCTTTTTTTGGAGGGGGGAGGGGTGGTGGGGGGGGGGGCCCTTCTTAAATTCTTGCACCTGGGCCCTGTGGTTTCTAGTTATGCCTCTGATTATATCTCTTTAAGTTATTATTTTGTTATAGAGGTTTCTGTACTCATTGTTTTTCCTTTTGAGTTTGTGAGGGTTTGCAACAGTCTACAAATGGAGCTGTCGAGTTGTTCTATTCATCCAGTGAGCAATTCATCTCTAGAGACAGGATGCATAACATCAGAGCTTTCTCATTCATTTCAATACCAGTTTTAATGTAAACTATATTTATGCAAAAGATGTTTCATTATTTTAGAGCTGTTTTTGAGCACAGGACAACTATTACACTTTGATATGCAAGTGATACTCTGATTTATTTTCATATGACTATGATATTGAAGGGACGGTAAACACCTTGTAATTACAAGACATCTCTGTTGTCTTGCCTTAAATTAAAAGCCATGTCTTACCGTTTTTTAAAATAATTGTTCATCTTGTTTACTGCAATCGTTTTTTACCATCCTCTTGTTTACTGCAATCGTTTTTTACCATCATCTCGTTTACTGCAATCGTTTACTTCCCCCATCATTTGCCTTATTTGGAGAAGCCAATCTGGGCTTGAGGCTGCACACAACAAGTCTAGCCACTGATATTATGTTTATATAAAATGCATTGTTTTGCAGATGTAATCAGTTAAAGCCAATACAGATAGGTAGCAAATGGTTTTACCATTTACACCATTTTTTTATGTAACATTGGTTTTGCACTGGCAGAAGCAACGGCACCAAACAGGTATAAACTCTACCAGTTCAATCAACTCAAGTTGAAAAAAATAATAACTAACACTTTTACACTAATACAAGTTTGCCAAATTAATAACCCAATAAATATACATACTCATAATGATAATGTCCCTTTTCAAATCCCTAAAAAAGACATACACACATATTTCTATGGTTTTGGAGTAAAACAGGTTAATTGTACATATGTCAACTATTAGCATAGAGAACCTTTTAACCTGTGATGTAATTGCTAAACCCACTATATATATATATATATATATATATATATATATATATATATATATATATATATATAAAAATATATATATATATATATATATATATATATATAAGAAGGCAAAGAGAGCACTCGCTGTTGTTATCGTGTCAAAAAAGTGTTTTATTCTTTGTGAACGTTTTCGGGGAGTGACCCCATCCTCAGACTATTACAAATAATACAATCCAATATAGTCGTTACTCCTAGCCATTTTTGTTTTTGTATTTCATAAGATTAGAAAGGCGGGTAAGGCGTTTGTGTAGTTTTCACCATTT